>NC_056736.1:351270008-351492508 GCF_019279795.1 Protopterus annectens | reverse complement strand
TCACTGCACCAACCTTATCTTTTATACTCGGTATATAACAAACCCTACTATTACACTTTAATCACTTAACATCAAACCCCATATTTCCTCCTAGTGAACCTCTACCAAAAACAACTGCTGCACTTCTTGTAACTCTTATCAGTAACCAAATAAAATTAATCTACCATCATAAGAAATATTCATATGACAACTGCCAGACTGGATTAGGACAGTGTTACTGACAGCTGTCTCTCTGGTGCTAGGTTCAGGGACATTGCAAGGATCCTGAGGACTGCTTTCCATCCTAAATCTAACTATGACCCCGATGCACCCACATGGGAATGAATGACCTTAGGAGGTCTAATCTTAGGGACATGCAACAAGAGAAACCAGTGGTGTTGAGCAGTAGGCTTTCCTCTCCAAGAATGACATGCAAACTTAAATATAAAATAACTACTTACAGTAATTGGCTTGAGAACTATTATCTTTCTGGGATGATCCAGTGTGTACCTTCCTGGGACAAGATGGTCAACAGACCCTCCTGCTTTATCAGGAACTGTCAGCATCTCTCAGCTTGCATACTACCTAGAACCTTTACTTTTCACATTTTGTCTTTTTGAAGAATGTTCATCTTGTGAATATAGTCCCATAACAAATTCCAGTTTGAACAATACCAGGTCTACTCTGCTCAACACCAGAAGTTTAAAAAACAAAATGTTATAGTTTCTGGCTTATCTCATCCTTCAAGGGATTCATATTCACATAATTAGTGAGACTTGATTTCAGAACAAAGATAGTACTCCCTCCTTAGCAGGGTATTGCATCTTCCATGCACTCAGGATCACTGAAAATTGCAGGGATGTGCCCATATTTATTCTGCAGTTTACTGTCTTGTGGAAAGTACTTCATGACACCTAACCTTAGTGGGTGTTGAAAAGCTGCCCAATACATCATTGCTAACTAACCGTGTCACCACAGTGCATACTTATTACCTAAACCAACTCAATAAGCTATCCATCGAGTCTAATATGGGACACTTCAATTATCCCAGAATTAGCAGGCAAACATATGCAAATACCAATAAATTCATCCAATTATTGTTTCCTTTTGTGAATACCTGCTCCTTAGTTCAAATGTTCAGTACCTCAACAGTGGTATTATCCTCATTGACCTTGTTGTTTACAAACTGCTCCTCTCTTGCCACCCCCCCCACTCACTTGTCACCTCTCTGTTAAAATATAATAATCTAGTTGTTATGCTTCCCTTCAGTACAGGTTTGCCTGCCTCTAAAACCCCCTCTATATTTCAGGATTATCCTAATCCATATGATTACTACCTGCAAATATCCTTGACATTTATGATGCCAACCTTTGCCTCAATATACTTTTCAGAGCTCTTCTCCAGTATGAATGCATGAACATGAAATGTTCCTGTTGTTTCTAACTTCTACAAGAATGGTAATAAACTGAAAAAATAAGCCAACATAGTGGAACAACCATGTATATCATCACTGCAGAGAAAGAAAAATCTTATGGCTCTGGAAAAAAATCTTGCCCTACACTATCCCACACTATAAGACGAGACTTAAAATAAGACACTCATTTAGAGAATGCAAAAACAATAACAAACTTAGAGTTGTTTCCAACACTAATGATAGCAAAAAACCTTCTCCAGTTACACTATAAAACTCAGAAGTGATACCCAGTATTGCTTTGAACTTATATCCAGTGGTGTATTACACTGTGACCCAGAAACTACACATAACGTCCTTGTTGTTCAGTTTATCTCCAACTTCATACCTCCTCACACCCTATCACTCTGACAATTTCCTTTCAATTGTACCCACCTGTTTTCATAGATGATCAAGTGAAATCTATTCTTTCCTATAAAAGCAATGTGTTTCCATGGATCCCAAAATATTCCAAGCTGCCTTTTTTCAAGTATCAAACATAACATAACTCATCCTCTCTTAAATCTTTGTAATCATAGCCACTTCACAAGCTTTATGCCTGACTTGAAGAATGGCCATGGTTGAACCCCCCTCCACCAATAAGGGCATCCCCAAAACAGACCCCAGTTACTATAGATCTATTAGTCTCTCAAGCATTAACTGTAAAGCTGTAGAAAGTATTATCTGGAAACTAATTAGTAATGATATATTTGACCTATAGGGCCTCAACCCCAATCATTTTCAATTTGCTCTGGCCAGGTTAACCCTAGATACCTGGTCATTATTTTTTTTTTTGTTAAGTCACAGAGGCTTCTGATAAAGACCAGACTCTCCATATGGCCTACCTAAATCTCTGTAAAGGCACTGACACCAATCCCAATGCAGACAATGTAATCAAGCTCTGTAGCTTCAGTGCTAACCCTAACATTGTTCACCAGATACCCAGCTGGCTTATGGACAGATCTTATATAGTCCAAGTAGGGAGTATGTCCTATAGGAATGCAACTAGTAATGTCTCACAGTGTTCAGTCTTGGGTCCCCTTCTGTTTGGCATTTATTTCTCAGAGTTAAAATTAGCCATCCAATATCTATGGATAACCACATCTGAGAATGACTTCAAACTGTGTGCTGCTATCAGCTCAACCCATGATATCAAAATTCTCGATCAAGATCTAGTTCCGACATCTATAGTCTGTGCACTGTTGATAGACTCACCATAAATACTAATAAGTATAGCATAGTTACTCTGAGTAGGACCATTACCCTACGTTTTATCACATCCCCGACATTACTCTTAGAACATATTATTAGACACCTAAGTACCTACTTTAACAGTACGTTTTATTTCAATGACATGTCTGTAGTTGCAAAGTCCTTCTGCCTTGCACAACTTATCTGTCATGGCACCTATTATAAGTCCAAGGACATCCTTGTCTCCTTTTACGCCTTCCTCATCAGACCCATTATTGAATACTATTCCCCTTTGGAATGTACCTCTGTAAGCATACTGTACAACAAAAAAAGCCCTGATGTTACCTAATGAAAAAAAAGTTTGGTGCAAATAACTTCAGTTAGCTAATCAAATCAAGGCTTATTGAATGGAAAAACAATAAAATGACTAAGCAATATTTTATACTTTAAAATTGAAGTGCATGCTTTTGTCTCTTGTTACACACAGTATTAGCAAAATAAGACTTCATCAGATTTGAATCACCCCCCACCAAAAAAATCCCTTATATCTGTTTAAATGAATCACATGCCCTTACAAATTACTTTATTCAAAATTTCTAGCAATCGAAAACTATTTTACAAATGATGAGCAACCATAATCATGTAGTAAAAAATGTGTTTCCTTTGTAACTTTTAACATTTACACTATGATTTAAGCCAAACTCTTGATAAATATTCAAAATCAATTTCTATTTGTATGCACAGCAGTCCATTTCACATCCCTATTACCCCTTCTAATATTCACTACTACAAAATCCAATACAGCAAAAGTAACCTTCTTAAAACCACTAAACTTTTATTTTTAAACAGTACATTTCTAATGTCATTTTGTCTTATTCCTTATGTATATTTACATACTTAGCGTTTACATTTTCCATTGATAGTTGATAGTCACCACATAAAAAAGTCACATGCCACATATAATGTCAAGTAAGTCACATATTAAAATTATAATTTAAAAGACTTGGGTGACGACATATGCCCTAGATGTACTTTAACAATAAATGTTTGCTTGTTGATCTATATATCTACACCTACTATGCATCGGATATCTAAAGGTACACCTTTTGTTTACATTGATACATTTAGCTTCCTTTGCATTGGTTTCAAAAATGTTCTTTACATTTCAGGACATTTTATTAATAAACTTCGAAAAAGTGTCCATCAAATGGCACACCTTAATATTTTCTGTACATCTCTGTTGTATTCTTAATACTTACCACTATTAAGAGTTTAAGTCAAGCTCACTGCAATGGTTCAATCTATGCATAGATTTTGGTCTTGTCCCTCTTACCTCAAGCTAGATACTGCCACTAAACTCACTTGATAACTTCTGCTGACAAACCTCTCTGTTAAATCATAGATACAGAGACAGAGAAGAAGCAGCCCCAGAATGTAGTAGGGAAAACTTGGGCTGAGGTGGTTCAATATGCTCTGAGGTCTCATACATGGCAGGTGCTGAAGCAGAAAAGGAATCAGAGAAAGAAGCAAGACCTATGCTTATTTCTTTTACTGTAAATACTCACCCCCGTATTCACTAATCTTCCATGCAGGACTAATCTAGTCCTGCATGGAAGCGGCAGTTTAAGAGGAGGATGGCAGCACGCCATGCATATTAAAGAAGACGTGCTGCCTGAACTTCTAATGCTGCATGGAGCATGGACGAGTGCAGGGGGAGTGTCTGAGAGCAGAGCTCTCAGAATAAACACGCCCCTGCAAAGTAGAACAGAAGAACGTGTAAATAAAAGAGCAAGACCACTCATAAGTGTCTGCATAGCCCCACCATCAGTCCCCGTGTGTTCAACAGCAACAGTACACTGAAATAAAACACGAAGAAACCCTTGTAGTAATTTTTTTTAAAACCCTGAATACAGCTAACCGTAGGTGTGCGGGTTTGCCCATCGCTTAGCTATGGGTAAAGCAGTTGAAAAGGCTGAAGAGGATAACAAGGAATATATATGCAAATGAAGCAGCACAGCAATAGTGTATTGGCTAGAACATCCATCTAACGAGCAGGCATTCCTGGTTCGAGTCCCACTGCAGCACATATCATTTTCCATGTGAAACCTGTATATGAACATATTCTCACATCTTTGTGCCGTATAACCTACATAATAACATTTAAATGTGAACTGGAGTACTGCATTAAATGCACATGTGAAGTGTCAGTGTCATAATGAATAAGGCACTAGTAAGCAGGTTTAAGCACAAATAAGCAGTAGTAAGCATGTTTAAGTGCGTTTGTGCAGGGGTATGCATTGCCTACACAGATTAAGCAAAGTAGAAGCTAACTGAGTGTAAGAAACTGTAACCAGAGGTTAGCATTGCTTACTGTTGTGCAAACCCACGCACACCCGCTTACAACTGCTTTAAAGTGCCTTAATCACTCTGTACCAACACCCCATATTCTTCCCAGCAACAAAATAAACTGCCTCTGCAAGGCTCAAACTCAGGATCCTGTACACTATACTCATAGTAGTTAACCACTAAGCCATTATAGCAATAGACATGAATGAGGTATCAGTAAAGTAATCCTCACCACAGGAAAACCAAACCAAACATGTGAACTGAATCTATGTACAGTGCGAAGTGGTATAACCTTCTACATAAGATAAATATGTGAACTGGAGTACTGCAGTAAGCATAGATCTGAGGTGTGATTGTAATAAAGTGTAGAAGACCCATGTCCCCATACAGTGTATGTACACATGAATCACGGATACCTGACACATATATAACCTGTAATGAAGAATAAATCACTGCCAAATGGCAAATATAGTGATAATCAACTACTAAGCAATGCTAACTGCAGCACAGCTCCTGTTAGTAAGTGTAAGCAATGTGTAGGGGAGCCAATTCAATCTACCTAGTGGTATACCTCTTTAAGCAGTGCCATTCTTATGTAAGCAGGTGTGCCCATAGCTTAGCCTTTTCAAAACTGGCCAATCACAGGAAAGTGTGAGAAAATGGCCATATTTAAACCCCACAGGCAGGAATATGTCTCATAACTGGTTGTAGCTTCCTACTGCAGGCAGAATGGCTGGTGTGGGTGAAGGCACTCAATTCAGAGTGCAGCGCTGGGGCATCCAGAAGTCAAAAATCATGGTATGGCTCCTGGTAAAACACCATGATCAGAGACTACTGCAGGGCCAGTATCAGGGCTTGCAGTACAAAACGGAGGCCTGGGACAGTCTCGCCCGTGACCTCACCAGTGCCACAGGTATCCCTCGGACTGGTGAGCAAGTCAGGCACCACCATGCTGACCTGGAACGGCGGAGGGGGGATGTATTGGAACAGTGGATCCAGGAGACTCGACAGATGGCCAATGCCCCAGTACTGAGTAAGTACACATTCTACTAAGTAGTAAATAATTGCCTAGCTTGTGTATACTATGGATAGGTATGGCTAAATATCAATAAATTTCTCTGACAGCTGGAGATTAGCGGGCTGTGAACCAGCAATCCCATGATGCTAGGCTGCAAAGGCTTCATCGCAAGGCAAGTTAGTAATCAGTCTGCATGTACTGTCATAACAAAGAATATAAGAGCCTTAGAAAGTGTTGTACCAGTAGAAATAAATATGTTAATAGCCTGTGAATAAAGGTATAACCCCTGGAGTGCTTCTGTTTAGTCTTGTCTCATATGTTTGTGATCTGTTCCATACTATAAATAGTACTGTTGTATCTTAAACAGTGTCACCCACACCATGGTATGCAGAAAAAGTGGGTATGAAGTTCTGCATAACAATGTTGGAAGTGTCAAGAGGTCAGTCATATCATACGAGTTAGGGAGACTTAGATAGAAAACAGTCAAAAGCTTTACATCAATTCCCTGATAGCACAGTGTACTGTGATGTTAGCAATAATATGTTGTCACACACAGCAGGGGTTCGAATTCTGGGAGTGCTACTAAGTTGTATGCATAATCATACCCCACAACTGTATAGACTGTGATACAATGTTCAGATAGAAAGCTGTATGCATAATTACACCCAACTGTACAGAATTTGCTTTAATGTTCATATTGTCAGTTGTATGCATATTTATATCCTGCAACTGCTCCAATCTGTCCAGCATGTCCTGATAAATGGCCCATATCACCAGCTTGGTACCCTGTTCCCCTGAAAATTCAGTATAATGATCCAAGAAATGTAGGCAGCTGTCAATGACATATAACTGATAGTAAACGTGTACATAGTCAAAGAATGTATATGAAAACAAACCTGTCATTCTAGCACCTCACCCAAAGTGTATGACAGCAATTCTCAACATATGTTGCATTAACACCTGCAGCCTGTCATGCCTGTATGTAAGACACAGGTCACGTATATAATAATCTATAAACATACCAGTGTACAATATAAGGCCATTGTGTAGTGTAATAATACATGTAAGGGAAAGATCACTGCAGTGACTAAGAATGTTGTGAAAACTACAAGGATATATTAGTTGTTAATTGAACCCTCTCTCTCACCCCTATCATATGTGCATAATAACCCAAAGACACTCCTCAACTGGTATGTGTACACGCCAAACTTTTTTGGGACATATGTCCTAATGGTTTATAAATATTCACATTTTTTTCTATGCATGTGCCATGTTACAATACACCCATATTGGTGGCCTGTTGCTATCAATGAAACCCGCATGCTCCTGTAATGGCCACCTTTGTTCCATATATGCATGTGTTCTGCTGGCTCTGCAACTGTGTTAAATCTGGTGTGTCGGGTTAATGGGAATACCTATGCATGCTGTTATAACTAATCCTGAATGTTGTTCACTGTTACTAACCCATATCTGCCATAAACCTGCGACAACACAGCTCGTATGGGAAGTCCGGTCCCAGCGGACCCACCTGTCCCTCCTCAGCTGGCAATGGCACTGGGCACCAGCACATCTGGGGCCCAGCCTGGGACCTCCTCTTCTGTGGGCCCTGTGCCACCTTCGGGAGGAACTGCTGCAGGGGATGGGGCTCACACCCCCCTCGGAGCGGGGCGCGGAGGGGAACCTGTCACCTGTCAGCAGGTCTGGGCCGTGGTGCATAGGGAGCTCGATCTGGAGTACTGAGAGTGGCTACGCCAGCTTGAGGGCCAAGTGGCGCTATTAGAGGGTAAGCCTGCCCCTTCTACACAGACCCCAGCACAGCCACCTTCGGGGCCGTGAAGGTACAGTGGTGACTGCCCATGAGTAGGGACCTCAGTCTCACTGTTTCCAGCTGGGGGCTCATGGGCTTGGGACTCCCAAACACCCCTCCCCATCCAAGGTGTTTACCCCCCACATGTGTCATATACCAGCCCTGTATGCATCTTGTGTGTCTTGTCTGTTAACCTACCCAACCTCCCTCCCCAAATATACCTACTACCCTTCCCCAACATCCCACTCTCACCTGAAAAAAAAGGGCAATCTGTTCCCACAAAAAAATCTCACGCCATACATAGCTGTCCATTTTGCATACATGTCCACTGGATACATGTAATCAGATCTAATTGGCATCACAATGAATATATGTCGTCCTCACCCCTCCCCCAGGGGTTTGAGGGTACAAATGTACCTACAAATTTAGTGTATCTGCCCAGCTGTTGCTGTAGAAGAAATGGGCAGCTATGGACCTTTCCTATACCCTTCCTGCACATGCCTAGCTATTTTCCCTACTGTCTTTTCCTCTTTGTGCCCTGTTTTTCACCACTTTCCTATCAACCCCTTTTTCTTTCTTTTAAAGAAATTAGCATGGGGTAAGTGGCAGTAAGCACTTTTAAGCAGCGGTAAACAGGTTTGCATGGGCTTGCGCGGGGGTTAGCTATGCCTACACAGGTTGAGAAATTTGAAGCTAACTTTCTGTAAGAAAACATAAGTGGAGGTTAGCAGTGCTTACCATCACACAAACCCACGCAATCCTGCTTACAACTGCTTAAAAGTGCCTTAATCACTCTGTAGCCAAAGTCCCTTGTTCTGCCCAGCAACAAAATGAACTGCCTCTCCAAGGGTCGAACCCAGGACCCTGCACTCCATACACAAAGTGATCTACCACTAAACCATGGCAGATATACATAACCTCATGTTTTCACAAACAGATCATCCAGCACAATCAGTCAGCAGTACAGGAAATGTACTAATATCATACCACACAACCTCTTAATGCATGAATTCTGGACAAAGTGTGCTAAAATGTGGGTGCAAGTAGGGATATATGTCAAATACTGCTCTAAGACACCTAAAATGTTGCTAGTTACACAGTTATATGTATTAGAACATATATTTTGAAGGAGATGAAGTATGAAACACAACACTGTTGGCAATAGTTACTGACTACAGTCCTGTGATCATCCATGTCAATTGCCAAGAGAATGAGGTACAGGCCAAAAATATGAGCCGAACATGCATGGACATATGGACAGATACATATCTGGAAATGGAGACAGATAGACAGCTCTCTCTCTCTCTCTCTCTCTATATATATATATATATATATATATATGTACAGATAGAACTGTGTATAGCATTACCACATGGGAACAAAATCCCGAACAACTCACTACAACATAACAAACCATATGCACTGTTAATGGGGGTGGGGGCTCAAATGAAGGATACCTGGTAATTAGTGCTACTTCCACCCCCCACAACCCTAACGGATATGCTGTGCAATCCAATATCCAGCACATGCAGTTCTTGGCTACAGGACCCTCCACAACACAGCCACAATGCTTTAACAGTAAGCCAATTCACCTGTAAATGTCAGGGCAATATCTGTAACATATCATGCAGAAATGTCATTCTACCATAGGGAATGTGCAATGTGGAAGGAGTACACATTACAATGGTTCAGATATGCACACACATCTATACATTGACAAATATGTTCAGGTATATATATATATATATATATATATATATATATATATATATATATATATATATATACATATATAGATATAGATATATGATATATATATATATATATATATATATATATATATATATATATATAGGTACATACACATATACACAGACAAAAGATATTAGTAGCCATACATATGTAGAAGTAGTGTGGAAGTACTGGGTGCAAAGTATATCCCTCTGCCACAAGCCCTGTAACTGGTACCTGTGAAATGTGTAGTGTGGCAACCATTCCCACAATTGAGAATACTTACATTAAACATATACCCACTCACAATTCAAAGGACATGACACAACACAGGTATACATACACAGAAAATCTTTATTTATGTACTATACAAAGATGTATGCCATTACTTACAGCACATAAAGTCTGAAATATGTAATCAGTGATGAATGCAAGGCCCACACAAAACAGCAGATGCAAGCAATGTGGATATATAACATACTATGCTGTCCAGGCCAAGGCCTTCAATTAGTACAACAGTAGACAAAGGATTTCCCTTCAAGATAGGTAACAATCAACAATTACTGATGTATTTCAGCAGCCTCCAATTACACCCTGTAGTCAAGCCCTAGAGGGAAATGTATTAGTTGTGGTAATGTCAATGTATTGGTCACATGTATAGACACTGGCAAACATATTTTGTGGGAGTCCACAATATGACTGGGATGGTAGCAGGAATGCTAGCAGTAAATAATGATAGGCCATTACCCAACAACCCCTAACTGTATCACAGCAGGACAAAGTCTGCCATATATGTGGAGGCCAGAGGCAAGCACACAGGGCCATACTTGCAATATTGCTGTTACACATCCTGGAAATTGCTGGTGTTACAGGATTTGTTGCAACATATCCTTATGCAGGAATACGACATAAGAAACAAAAATGGATGTAACCATGTACTGATAGCACGCAACATACAGACTGCCAGTGATATATGTAGGGCAAGACCTGAGTAGTGCACAGACCAAACCAAACAGACAATTCACTGGCCATCATGTGGATAGGCCCACAGTTGAAAGCTATGCAGACAGACTGCATTCCATCCTAAACTACTATGTACACACAAACACTGCATGACCAGCAATATACAATGCACATAACAACACTACTCACTCTGTAGGTCTGGAACCTCATACAAATGTGTAATTGGCCTATGTCTGCAATTCCTGCTGTAAGAGGTATTGCAATCTGCTGTCTGTAACACTGCTGCCCACATACAGGAAGGATGTCCTCCATAATGGAAAGGTTAAGGGACAAAGCCCACGAGTCAGTATTTTATAGTACTGGGTTGCCATGACAGTGGTTATCTGAAGTACTACACAGCAGGCTGCATGCAATTAGCAACTGTTGCACACTGATTGGTGCAAAGCCCATTACCTAATCATGTGCATCACTTACAAATGCCATGCTGCAATCCATACAAACCAGCTCAATAACTCTAGTGGAGAGAGAGAGAGAGAGAGACACACAGAGAAAAGAAAAAAAAAAAAAGAAAAAAAAACCTTAAACAGCAACAATCTGTCACAGCTGTTAGAAAAAAATGGCAGGTATGTAAAACATATATGTATGTAAAACATATATGTATGTAACTGAAAGTAGTATGTGGTATAGAATAATCGGAAATATGATGTGGAATGATTTATATGTGCCATCTGTAGTTGTCCCTGTAATGAAGTTCTGCTGAACAACTGCTCTGGACAATACTGTCTGTCCCTGTAGTCAGTGGGACATAACCACCAACTGTTTCAGATCAGCAATGAATGACAAAGATTTAAGCCATAATATGTGTGCTTGGTATATTAGTGTGGGCAATAGCTGGTGGTGGAAGTACTGCCGTCATAATAGACACATGGGTGTCAGAGCACACCACACGCAGGACAGTCATGTTAATGTCTAATGCAGCATGCATAAATGCCATAGGTGTATAATAGGCTTACCAGCAATCTCTCACCATATATACCACCCTAATGTTAGTCCGTGTTCATATGTGACACCTGGCTGTGTTGCAGTAAGGCAGAACAGTGCAGCTGTGAATGAAAGACAGTTACAGAATGTGGATCAGATGTCTGTATGCGCCCCACATATAGATAAATATCTGTGTGATATATAATTAGACAAGTATGTCTACAGCTATACAGACAGTCATATAGATATAGGTATATAAACAACCCACAAGATATATCTACAGATATATGTATATAAAGATATATATATATATATATATATATATATATATATATATATATATAGTGGCACTGACAATGGCATGCAGGTGAAATAGTCTGTAACAGGCCAGCAGAGACAGTGTCCTCACAGGGAGCATGGCTACCAACACATAGCATGGCACAAGCACATAGCACAAAGCTTGGTACAATACAACATATGTCCCAATTGTAAGTAAGCAGCCGACATACCAATTGCATTCTGTAAATGGTTTGTTGTAGCTGATATGGTGGGGGAGACAAAGATGTGTATTAAGAACTATGGTAACCCTGCTGTATGAGTTGCTCAGACCTGTTTCCATCTTTATGTCTGCCAGGGAGGATGCCCCACATCCGTTTGCCAGCTTACAGCGCTGCTGAAACAGAAGTCATCACTGAACATTTGGTACAGCACTATGAACAGCTGTTTGGATGGACAGCCCATGATCAGCAGGAAAGGACCGCCCTGTGGAATGAACTAGTCCACGGGGTCAATAATGTCGGACTGCAGAATCGCAGCTATGAGCAGGTCTGGCATCATTGCAGTGACCTGCTTTGCCGTGTACATCAGCGTGCAGCTGCTGTACGGAGGAAACCACCTCACAACAGGGGGTGGCAAGCTACCCATCCACACCTCAGCCATGTGGAGGAGCTTCTCAGGAGCATTGTGGCACCTGCAGCACCAACAACTGGCAGGGTGCATTGTGGAGGTGGGTGCCACCGACACACTGGCTGAGGAGTGTGCAGGTAAGGCCCCAGGGCACATCAGTACACCACTCTTATGTATGCATCTGCATCTGTACAGGTACATCATGCAAATCTGAGATGTCATATACATAGTATGTTGCTGTGTAGTAGTAATAAACAGACGTGCATAAGCTGTAGTATTGTGGACCCCTACTGTAGATGTAACGTAATGCTGCACTCACCCTTTATGAATGCCACAGCTGTGGCCACTGACAACAACTTTCTCACACTCTTATGTAGGTCCCTCCAAGATACCACCACAGCAGCAGCCTGTAGCCGGTGAGTATGGTTCATGTTCATGTATGACAGTACACTGTGCATGTAATGGCTATGGGATATTCCATGCACACATCTAACACACCTACCCATACTGCATGCTGTACACGTTCATGTTTTGTTGTTGTGAAATGTACTGCGTCACAGTAGTGACCATGCTGGGGTATCGGAAGGGTACAACAGACACATGCAAGATAATTAACATCCTGTCATTGTGCAATGTGTCCACAGGGATGAGAAGTATGGCAGGACACATTGCCTACATTAGGGACATGTGTGAAACAACACCCCCATGGCTGTATCTGCACACAATCAGGTTATGTACCTGTGACAGACGTAACCCTGACCCCACAGCAATGGTAATAGCAGTGTGTGCACTCCAAGGGATGTGCACATGAGTAGACCTTGCAACCATGCAGAGTTCTGGAACATGTGTAGGGCACCACCCACAGCCATGGTAAGGTCTGGTGGGTGTCAGTGTAATAGTCCTGTACTGGTCACACATGCACTGCTGATGTGATCTGTAAATCAGACATCAGGCATTCACAAATGATATCTGTTCACATATCATCCCATGTATGAGGTGCTGTAACACATAGGGGCTGTGAGCACTGGAGCTGACATAACAGACACAGTACTACATAAGCAGCAATGGTTTGTACACCTGTGTAGTATGGTGCACAGTACAAGGCAGGGTGCAGAACAGGTCCACAGTAACACTTCGTACACGGGTGCAGTCTTAACAAGGGGAAGGGCCATCACCTACCAACACAGCCCATGCATCACACACATGTACACTGCTGATAGCATGAGGTCATTATAGTTGCACTGCATGCTGTTGAGCACCAGATGTAATGCATGCTGACAGAAGGGTAATGGGAGGACTGTGTGAACAAAAAGTGTGCAACCCCACATGTATGTGTGTGTGTGGGGGGTGTTGAATGTGTGTGTAAGTACAATCTGGTGGAGTGTGGTCGATGCATGTCAGATGTGTGTGTACATGTGTGTCTGTTTGTGCAGTTGTCCATATATGCACAGGCAATAGTGGGATTGATCACATGGCAGTACTTCTTGGGATTGTGCTGTACATGTAGTGACACATGAGACACCAGGACAGCCTGTCCGATATGTGAACACAGGACAGCTGATAGCATAACAAGGTCTGTAGCACAGAACATACATTGGGAGGGAAAGTACATACCAGGTATATACATCATATTGCCAGCAGCAGATAGATAACCGACTACCCACGTATGCAGCACTACTAATGCAATGGGGAATTACCAGACCACATCAGTGAGTGTATCCAGGTATTACTGTTGTCCACATGATGGGTTGATTGTGCAGCAGATGTGGCAGGGACTGAGCAAGACTGTAGTATGAGGCTCTGGTGTGTGACATATGTAGTGAATGTAGCAGCCCCAACCATATAGGGGCCATGTACGCCATGACTGGACATACAAAGGGTAATACTGGATGACAGCAGTGAGGCCATGTACAACCTACTCCACCAAAGTCAGGGAGGTGATGGAGTATCAGGTCTTGTGTTGTGATCACACATGTAGGCATGGAGAGGTATGATATGTTAATGGGTAGTATTAATGAGTTTATGATAGCAAGTGCCATGCAAGATGGAGAACATATGTAACTGAATGTGGAACTGTCTGTAATCCGAGGGCAAGGGAGGTAGTAAGGTGGACTGTCAGTGTGTGTGTGTGTGTGTGTGTGTGTGTGTGTGTGTGTGTGTGTGTGTGTGTGTGTGTGTGTGTGTGTGTGTGTGTGTGTGTGTATGAGAGACTGTGACTGTGTGTGTGTGTGTGTGTGTGTGTGTGTGTGTGTGTGTGTGTGTGTGTGTGTGTGTGTGTGTGTGACTGTGTGTGCGTAAATGTGTGTACTGTTATGCAATGCTGTACAGGTCTTAAAGTGTGTGTTTGTTTCCCCCACAGGTGGCGAGGTGGGTCAGAGTCCCTCCTGCATGCAAACTGAGGTAGGTGTCCGTACAGACACTGATGATGATGATGGTACTGTTGAGGCACAGGTGGGGTTGTCAGAGGCCGAAACTGCACCATCATATCTCATTACCCTCCTAGCCACCCCAAGCCCGCACACAGTTACAGTGCCCCTACAAACCCCATCACATGTGGCCATAGCAGAAGGACAGTTGGGGGTTGGTGCCAGTGACCAGGAAAGTGTGGTGTCCATGCCAACTGTGTCGGGTCACAGTCGGCATAGCCAGATGTCCAACAGGCCACCACATCAGCAGATGTACCATGGTGCTCCTGGGAGGGCCACTGGTCATCATGCCCCTGGCAGAGGTGCCACAAATGGTACCACCAGGAGCATGTTTCAGGCTGTAATGGAGGCACAGGCACATATGGACATGTACACCAGACAAGGCCTGAGGCCACAGAGGGCTGCTTTCTCATCTGTAAGTGGCATCCTCTATGACCTTGCTGCTGCCCTTCGTGAACAGACTGAGGTCATGGATAGACTGGTGGGTGAGATGATGGGCCTCCTAGACCGTGGTATGTCCGTGCTTGAACGTGTGGTGGGAGTGGTGTGAAGGCCGTGTGGATGTAGGCCAGAAACAGCAGTAGCTGGTGGTCAACGTGGATGTGCCAGGACACCAAGCCTCTCCCATAGTGGCAGTACCAGCCTCAGCACGCCACTGGGGTGCTGTCCACACCACACCAGAGTAGGCCTCGTGCACATGGCCTTGGCCAATCCCAGGTGGGACATGGTTCCAGCGGACACCTGTCATCATCAAGGGCGAGTAGCACCTCAAGGTCTGTACCTGCACATGCCCATGGAACCCCTGGCAGGCATAGTCAGCATGTATGTGGCCGGAGGCACTGAACTGCACACCCTGCCAGGTATGGTCTGCAGCTGTCCAACAACACCTGTATAGGGCAGCCACATGGCAGGACTGTGTGAATGCATACCCACATACTATGCAACCACACCTAGGGCGACCCCATACCGACACACACCACATCACCATGCCCCAATCAATGAACCAAACCCCTCACCCACAAACATGGTAACACATGTATGGACCACCCTCGGCCTCTGGCAAACCAGCAACACACCCTGTCCATATGATGATAACTGTGCCACATCCCCTGTCATCCATAACATCGATGCAGGGACAGGCTAATATGGTTCTCATGCACAGGGTGACTGTTATAGAGTGCTGCAATGTACTGCAGTGTAAGTTGTTGTCAGGGGTAATGTGTAATGCATACATGTCAGGTAGTGTAGCCATGCAGCTATGATGCATTTCAGCTGTCAGTAACACTGATTGTTATCTCCATAATGTTATCCATTTGTGTTGTAGGTGTACATGTGGCAGCAGGAGGATGGTCTGCAGTCATATTTCACAAGAGTATGGCACTGTGGTAACACCATAGTGACTGCCCACGGTTGGGGACCTCAGTCCCACTGTTACCACTAGGGGGCTTGTGGGCCTCTGATATCCCAACACCCCTTCCCATCAAGGTGTTTTCCCCCCACATCTGTTATATTCTGCCCCTGTATGTGTCTTGTGTGTAATGTCTGTTAACCTACCCAACCTACCTCCCCAAATATATTTACAACCCCTTCCCAACATCCCACTCCCACCTGAAAGGAAAATGGAAGGGCAATCTGTTCCCACAAAACAATCTCTCCCCATACATGGCTGTCTATGTCACATATGTGTCCACTGGATACATATAATTTGGTCTAATTGGCATCACAATGAATTTATGTTGTCCTCACCCCTCTCCCAGTGATTTGAGGGTCCAAATCTACCTCCAAATTCAGTGTATATGCACAGCTGTTGATGTAGCAGAAATGGGCAGCTATGGACCTTTCCTACACCCTTCCTGCACATGCCTAGCTATTTCCCATACTGACTTACCCTTTTTGTGCCCCTTTTTCACCACTTTCCTATCAACCCTTTTTTTCTTTCCTTTCCTTTTAAAGAGGTTAGTGTGGGGGTAAGTGGGAGTGTTCTGGCCAGCAACAAAATAAGCTGCCTCTGCAAGGCTCATACCCAGGAGCCTGCACACCATACACAAAGGGATTTACCACTAAACCATGGCAGATATACATAACCCTGATGTTTTCAAAAACATATCATCCAGCCCAGTCATTCAACGTACAGATAATGTATTCCAACATATAGATGTATGTGTGTGAGTAAATATATTAATGTCTAAACAGGTACAACATATTAATATATGTAGATATATATAGATATAGTCTACATCTACATGTATATATATATATATATATATATATATATATATAAACATATATACATGCAAATGCGTACATCTATGGATATGTATGTCTACATCTACATGTGTAAATATATACAGCAGGTCATTTATATGTCAGCAGATATATACATTTACATATATAGGTGTATAAGGACAGACATCTGGTGATAACAATGGGGATATAACAAAAACATATATGTCCTCATGCAACATTAATGGTGTTGAGAGCCCCCCACACAATATACATCTGGTACGAATAGGTATACCCCACCAGCCAAGCACGTCCCCCCTGTAATACAGGACCAAGTGTTGCTGATCCCATAACTAGGACCACACACTACATGGCCATCCCTAGGATACATATACACAGACACATATATGCAGATACAGGCATATGCACATATATATATATATATATATATATATATATATATATATATATATATATATATATATATGTGTGTTGTTGTTTGTCTTTTCAGCTTTTCCCGGTTATGGGTCGCCACAGCAGAACTCCGGTCCGCTAATGATTGGCAGTAGATTTTGTTGGTGCCAAGTTGCCAGCCTGATGCCCAACCTTCAGCGAAGGCACGCCCATTCACACATGTCTTTCAGAGGCCACTCGACCGCAGAGAGGCTACCGCTGTACCACCGTGGCTTGTATATATATATATATATATATATATATATATATATATATATATATATATATATATATATATATATATATATATATATATATATATATATGTATATATATATATATATATATATATATATATATATATATATATATATGTAACTACACATGCACACACAGAGATATGTACAGTAAGATACATATGTAGTATTATTACACAATATTGAGCAGCCAGTATTCCTACAGTCACCACCTTACCAACTGGAGACTTTATGAGTCACCCATACAAATGACATTCATAGGCTGCAACACATAGCCACAGAGATATCAAAGGGTATAACACCACCCACAGGTGCGCATAAATGAATGTGAAGGCTTTATTCGTGTACTATGACAGTTGTATATGCCATGTCATATAGCTGTTTAGACACTGACATCCATATGAACAGTGTAATGCAACTGTGAAACAGTTATACTGAGACAGTAGTCTGGAAAGGTTGACATATGTTGCTGTCCAGGCCAAGGCCTTTAAGTAGTACAATAGTAATGACAGACTGGCCCACAGCATACCAGACAATCAACAGTATGTAATGCAGATGTATAGGTCAGCAGCCTCTATCTACACTCTGTACACAATCACTAGGGGGTACAGACCCCAGTTGACACAATGGGATGTATCTGTTACATACCAAGGCATAACTGACACCATCACAATCACACTGACAAACAGAACATTCCATATGGAAGGAGGCAGTAAGCCTGCATTTACCCACTGTGGACTGTATGGTAATGTACATCCAGGTACCTTAAGGCAGCTTACCACAGATACCCACACATGTTGTAACAGCCTAGATTAGTCATGGTGCACCCCTCTTACACTCACTACTACTGGGCCATATAACACAGTTACGTACACTGGCCTCTGCAGTGGATTAGGGCACACATGTATTATGTAGGTGAAGCCCACGCATATATGGCCCCAACCCCCCAGTATGTGTGGGGGACACAACAGCAGTGGAGGGATGGCAGGAATGATAGCATGACATACACACAGCCCACTACATAACAACCCCTGACAGCATGTCACATGTGCAAAGTCAGGTATGTAGGTGGAGGACAGAGGCTGAAACACAGGCACATATGTGTAAAACTGTTGTCATACAGTAAGCAAGATATGTATATGTGTACATATCTATATGGATATATGTATAATTATATATACATATATGTTTGCCATATGTCCTGCACATGGAGTGGAGAGCTACCTCAGCCCCAATAGTCCCAACCTCTCAGTTGCAAGGGGATGTCATGTATGTATTGCAGGTGTATTTGTAGACTATTGCTACTGTAATAGGGATTATCTTCACAGACATGGTGTGTGTGGGAGGCCGCATCTGCTGTTAACATGTGCGCCATTGGCTACTGACAGACATCCTAAGGTCATCATAGTACAGTACCACTGCTAGCACAGTAACACCCCTGTGGACTACAGCTGCAATATGCCCAATATATGTGGACAGTCTGACACACACTGGTCAGTCCAGGGGTATACACAGAACCCCTTCATGCAAGACATGTGGACCAGGCCTGTCAATGTGGATATTAACAGCCATGTAGATGGGTATATCACATAAATACTGGTATACATTTGCCCCCATAGGTTATGCATTCATACACCCCTGTCTGTCCTGACACATAATAACCGCTGGTACAGAGGTGCCATGGCCACATTACTACCCACTAGTTAGTGACATACATCTGGACAGCATCCCACTGCTTTTTCTGACAAACATGACTGTCATGGTGGCCTGGCAGAAGTACATCTGGCAAGTATCTAGACATGACATCTCACTCAATAAGTACAGTTATCTGCTAGGCATGTAACAAAGCATTGTGCAAGCTACAGGAAGACTGACTCAACACTGGGCTACATCTCCCATGTGGGAATACACATGTACCTGTATAGACAGCAGGCTCTACAGGCATGTCACATTACAGAGTAACAGACACCTCTGTGAAAGTGCATAACCACAACCAATGTGGACACAGCCACAGCCACATATGGTAAGCTAGCGTACTATTACAGTATATGGACTATCTGACCTACACCATCCTCATATGAGCCACTCACACAACACCCCTACATATACTGGGCCACTAGACAGTGTGGACCAATGCCTGTCTGTTGTATGGGACATGTGTGTGTTCACCCCTACAAACATGTAAGCTGATAAAGGTGACATACAGTGGAGCAGCATGTAACATCAGATAGAACAGGACCAGGAACAATGACATCTACCACAGTCTCTACAGAGGACAAGGTATATATTCACTATACACACACTGTCGACAATTACCAGACTTACACATACCTAAGTACTGTACACAGAACCACAGAATGCTCAGGCTATGTCCTTAAATATAACCCCTACTATACATAACATGTGTAGCAGTCCGATATCTCACTCACTTGTTATCAGATATGTTATCAATGACTATGGTGTACAGAACATATGGACCCCCTACTGCATGACATATGTACAAAGGTTGACAGAATTGTGGCTGGAGGCACAAGCACAGGGCCAATATTGACATGTCGCTGTGATACCCTCATACATTTACTGTCGTAACAGGATTTGTTGCACCATATGTCCTATGAGGGATATGACGTCAGTAACTCCCCCGGCTTTCACTATCTACTGACTGCAATCCTCACACTATCTTCTGCAGTTGAGAGATAGGTGCTCTGTGGGTAACACAAGGAACACAAGGCACCGCGCACTGCCCAGTCTGCAGATGACCCTACAGATGGGAATTCCCCATAAACATAGCACTGACATGACAAGTATTTAAACATGTTAAACCAATATTACCCCAACTGCAGTATAGCAGCACTTACAGTCTGTAGTCAAGACAGGCACATCCCCCTCCTGTGTGTTGGCCTGTTTCCACAGTGTATGTTGTCAGAGGTATGTCCCCAATCCATCTGTGATGTTGTTTGCCAAACAACAGATCTAGTTCCTGCTCACAGTGAATGAAATGGTCCAACACCAACATGATGTTCCTGGAAATTGCGGTGTGTTCCCATGCAATTGGCTATGGGAATGTTACCACAGCTGTTCCACATGCAATCAGGTAGATTAACGCTGTAATTCATGCAGAGGCCAGCAGCTGATTATGAGCATCACTGACAATACACATGCCGCTGCCTATACCAAGCAGGTGTAAGTCTCCACATCCACCAGAGAGGGTGTGAGAGAGGCAGACAGAGGCAAAGATAAGCCAGGGTGGGTTAGGAGAGTAAAAGGTAAGCATGTTTGTGTCACACACCTACCAATCCAGGGTATTGAACCCTTGACTGACTATGTACTGATATCACTTCTGTCATCCTCATCCCTGCACGGTGGATATTGTGATATATACTAGGGGTACCATATAAGAGATTTGCAAAACCCACTCAACATTGAGTCCAGTTGTTACACGCTCACAACCACCTGCACATAGGACACGTCTGACAAACATCAACACATTAAGACACACACCTTTTACATCTGGGATTAGACCTCCTACCTAAGTTGTTGTTACACTATAGCACTACGGAATTATAGAACACACCACGGAGATTACTGGAGTACTCTTTCCCCACAGGTTTTTTTCACAGTGAGTGACATCAGCAGGAGTGCCAAAGTAGGGCAAATGAGTTGTAGTGAGTGTGACTAGCCAAACATGCATTGGTCCCTACACAGGCGTAGGAACAGACACAAAGACATCAACTCCCATGTGTGAGAATAGAATCCCTACGAGAGTTGTATATCATACTACAGCATTACATTCTTATAGCATGCACCACAGAGATTGCTGGAGTACTCTTTCCCAAGAGGTGTACTTCACAGTGATTGAAATCGGCAGGATTGCCAAAGTAGGGCATTTGAATTGTATTGAGTGTGACTAACCTAAATTGCCCTAAGTAGTCTGTATGCATTAACGACTGTTCTCGGAGGAACAGCATTAACCTGCCTTTCTAGGTCATGAACCCAGGACCCTGTACACTACAGTCACAGTAGCTAACAACTAAGCCATCACAGCAATACA
Source organism: Protopterus annectens (assembly GCF_019279795.1). Classification (NCBI taxonomy): domain Eukaryota; kingdom Metazoa; phylum Chordata; order Ceratodontiformes; family Protopteridae; genus Protopterus; species Protopterus annectens. Next base: position 351,470,726 of record NC_056736.1, on the reverse strand, counting down.
TGAGACTGAGATTTCACCAAAGTAATCCCACCATAGGCTAATCAAACTGAACATGTGAAAGGAATGTATATACAGTTGTCTGTAAAAGACCTCTCCACAGCCAACGTCATGCTACTCAAGGCAGAGGTGACAATGTTTGTGACACCCATGGAGACAGGAGCTGACAGTTCAACTGATGAATCCTGCACTAAAGCACTGTATGTGCACATCCACTTGTGCATGATTCCTGACATCCCAAATAGAGCCATGATGCTCTCCTCCCAAATAAGCAGGCCAGTCTGGAGGTCTCCTGCCATGAAAAGAGTATACAACAGAGGGTAGATACTGTTGAAGGGAAACGGATATTCCAAGGATGTAAACAACTCTCCTACCAGCCCCAGTAGGAAGCTGAGATCCCTCATGGAATCCTCCAAAGCTGGTTATGTAACTATAATTGCCAAAGATTCTACAGACAACCACACAGCATTCTATAGTTATGTCAAAAATCTAACTGGCAATGCTCAGAAGTGCTCTGGGCTACAACAGAATGGCATTACATAGACTGCTCCCACGGAATTTGCCAATATCCTGGCAGATTGATTTAGTGCAACATTCAACCCCCTCTCATCCCCAAAAGGGCCCATGTCAATACGAAATGAGGTGACAAGTGGAGTACTTCAGGGATCAGTCTTGAGACCACTGTTGTGTGGCATCTACATCTCTGAAGTACAGGCCAACATTATGGGACTCTGGCTAACAAAGGTAACAGATGACTACAAAATGCGAGTCATTATGAGCCTGACTATACTACATGATATGTTACTGATACTGGCCTGACATCATACAGGTGGGATTGAGTACTGTTAATATCTTGTGCGCTTGTCATGTAAGGTCCTGGTTATGGGATCTTCAACAGTTGGTAGTGTATTGCAGGACAGATGTGTTTGGCTGTGGGGGGGATACCTATTCGTGCATGACATATGTTGTTCGTGCCTGTCAACCTCATTAATGGTGCATGTGGACATATATGTTTCTGCTATGTTTCCACTTTACCTACAGATGTATGTCCGTACATACCTATATCAATATGTATATATATATATATATATATATATATATATATATATATATATATACATATATATATATATATATATATATATATATATATATATATATATATATATACACATATACACACATATATATATATATATATATATATATATATATATATATATATATATATATATATATTGATATATAGATATATATTGATATATATATGTGTACACTTTTGGATATAGGCATATATATCTATAGATGTAGGTATTTGCATGTGTACATGTTCATATACATGTATATATGTATACATGTATATATTGTGATATATATATATATATATATATATATATATATATATATATATATATATATATATATATATATATATACTTATCGATATGTTGTATCTGTTTAGACATTAATATATTTTCACACACACATACATCTACATGTTGGAATACATTCTATGTACTGTTGAATGACTGGGCTGGATGATATGTATGTGTAGACAGCAGAGCTATGTATATCTGAGATGGCTTTAAGGTAAATCACTTTGTCTATGGTGTGCATGGTCTTGGGTTCGAGTCTAGCAGAGGTTGTTTCGTTTGTTGCTAGGCAGTACAAGGGCAGATAGATACAGAGTGATTAAGGCACTTTAAAGCAGTTGTAAGCGGGTTTGCATGGAGGTAAGCAATGCTAACCTCCTGTTACGTTTTCATACACTCAGCTTCTTAATTGCTTAACCTGTTTAGGCAATGCTTAGCTCCACGCAAACCCACTTACAACTGCTTTAAAGTGCCTTAATCACTTTGTATCCATCAGCCCTTGTACTGCCTAGCAACAAAATAAACAAACGCTACTAGGCTCGTACCCAGGACCATACACACCCTAGACAAAATCATGTACCACTAACAAAAAACACTAAACCCAACAGGGTGAACCACTAAAATAAACATCCAAAAACACAAATTCCACGGACTGCACCAAGCTGCTTTAATGAAGAGCGAAAAGGCTCCAAAATACTAAGCGCTTTCACCATCAACTGATGGCTTCTTCAGAGTAAAAGGAGCTCATAATCACATTGTTTAAATACAAAGTTCCACATGCCCATTAACCAATCAAATTTCTTACTTAATTTACAATCCCAATGAACATTCTGTTGTAACATTCAAATAAACCATAACACATGCATGTAAAACTTGCTTAAAATCATGTATTAAAACATATATTTTCCTATATATATATATATATATATATATATATATATATATATATATATATACACATATTCCTCATAAGCATTACCTTTTAACATACACATTATACACATATTTGTTGAAACCTTATTTAAATTGTTGCAAGCCTTGTCCCCCAATGAATCAAAGCAAAATGACTTCAAATAACCATAGCACTTTGTTTCAAAATGAGCTTAATGGAAATGTGGTCGTTGAGTCCAGGGTAGGTTGTTGCGTCTAATATCACCTGCCATTTTAATTCTAAAGACTCAACTCTGACATTGTCATCACCACCTCTCTCACTTGTCATTACCCTAGCATAAATACGAACACACCAAAACCAAGATGAAAATCAGGAAGGCAACAGGATAAAATTGATGTAAAATCCAAGTATTTTATTAGGCCAAAGGAAACGGATTAGGGACCATATGTACTGCACATCTAAGGGGTTTATATATAGTGCTTTAGCCAAACACACTCTACAACTAGGGGAGAATCATCAGTTTTGGTTCCAAGTATTACAGCTACAATAAATAAGTGTAAGAATGGGTGATCTAGTTAATAACACAGAAACTTTAGAGAGTAAATGGATTTTAAGGCTAGGTGCACATAGGGGGCGTGGTCTTAATGACACAGTCCCTTTGAAACCTATACTAAAAAATAGAAGGATCAAATGAAATGAATTATTACTTTGGTTGTTTATATTTATATTTATATTGATATTTATTTACCCATATTTATCTATTGCTGTTTAGGCATTTCATTACTTAGCATTCATTGTATTTTGTCCTCACTGGAACACTTTAATAGCAGTTGTATTTCATTGCATTGTATGCGTTCTACTGAGTATTTAATACTTAAAGTTTAGCTTAGCTGTTGAAAATTCCTCTCTAGTGAACTAATTGTTTTGTTTAATTGATTGATTGCTGCAGCTTAGCTATAGGTTACTTTTTAATTGTTTTAGTGTTTTAGCTATTTAAAATCAAAGAATGATGGATTTTTGAATATACGTCTGAAGAAGCATTTTTTATTGCCATGAAAGTGCTTAAGTTTTCTTTGGCCTAATAAAATACTTGGATTTTACATCAATTTTATCCTGTTGCCTTCCTGATTTTTATCTTGGTTTGGGTTTGTTCGTGTTTATACTTGGATCTACTTGTGTCAAAGCTTTGGTGGTTGTTGTCATTACCCTGTCAATTACAAAAAATAATATAAACTTTTTAAAATTGACACAATTCTTGGAATGTAAATACAATGTGCTGTGATTATCCTTGTTTTTAATGGCCCTCTGATGTTCTTCTATCCTTTCCCTTAATCTACGTATAGTTTTCCCTATGTAGAACCCTGCACATGTTGTACAAGTCACAAGATAAACCACTTTCTTAGAGTTGCAACTACATTTGCCCGGGCATGAAATAATTATATTGCACCCCCTCAGAGCCACATAGGGTCCATCATTAATATATCTACAGTACATGCAAGACCCACATTTGTACATTTGTGAACTTGTAAATCTATTTTGTGGCTTCTCAAATAAATTCTTTATATTTAAGCCTCTTGAAAAAATGACTTTTGATGTTTGACCTAATTATTTTTGCACATCCATGTTAAATGCCAAGTCCCAAGAATTCCCAATAATCTCCATAATATTAGGTGTCTGGAAATTGTATTTCAAGACAAGGGCTCTTGAATTGAACATCTTAGAATGAGAAGGTTATATTCTTTCCATTGCATCAGTAGTCCCACATTTTTCTACCAGGATGGGTTTGAATGTTGTCCACCTTCTTTTCATCACCTCTTTTTTAACTGTGATAATTTCATTGGATATCCTCTATCTAAAAGCATTCCTATTAGTTTGTACATCTCACTATGATAAATCTCATCATTACTTACAAGACGTGACAATTGAACCATCTGCCCTTTAATCACACTTTTACGTTGGTGTAATGGAATGCAACTTGAAAAATGCAAAAGTGAATTATTATATGTCTCCTTTCTATGAATATTCTTTTCCAATCCTTCACTTGTCTTAATAAGCTTTATATCCAAAAAGTCTATTGTTTTATTGTCCCACTTATATGTAAAAGAAAGAAACGGGGTGGTGAAATTAAGATATTCAACAAAATTCCTAGCTTCATCTTCATTTCCCCTCCAAAGAATCAGTATATCATCTAAAAACCGATTGTATAATACAATATGTTCAAAAAAAGGGGTAGGGAACAAAAATGTTTCTTCCCAATGTAGAAGTACCAAATTAGCAAAAATGGGGGCACATTTGGCCCCCATTGCCACCCCTGATATTTGATGGTAAATTTCTCCCTCAAATATCATGTAGTTGTTTTTGAGCACAAGTTCCATAAAGTTAACTACATTGTTCAACATTACAGTGGTCAAATGTTTACTTCTCAAAAGGCTTTCCCTAAAATATTCCAACCCCTCTTCTTGGGGTATTGTTGAAAATAAATTGACCACATCAGTGGTAATGAATGACAAATTCAAGTCACCCTTATCAATATTACTAAGTCGCTGTAAACAATGCCATGAGTCCTTCAATATGTGCCCAAATTTATTTAGCAAGCCTTATGTATTCCAATCTACATATGCAGCCAATGGCTCAGTTTTGGACCCCCTTGCTGCCACTATCGGTCTGAAAGGGGGGGTCATTCATATTTTTATGGATTTTGGGAATGCCAAACACTGCAGGTGTAATTGGGTGTTCAACTAGCAACAATCCATAATCTTTTTCTTGTATCCCCCCTTCCAACAATGTGTCCATTAAGAATACATCGATTTTTTGATATGCTATATTCATCTCACATCTAGATGCCCTCTGATATGTGCTGTCATCATTTAAAATAACTTCCATTTTGGCTATATAATCAAAGTGGGTCATAATGACAACCCCACCCCCTTTATCGGGTTTCATTATTCTAACTTCTTTATTTGTGGTCAATTCTTTCAATGCTAACCTCTCCTGCTCTGTGAGGTTATCTTGTCCCCTAGATTTATTCCTTTCTAAGTATGTTTGTATATTATTGACAGATAATTTCTCAAATAATGCCACATCTTTATCAATAGGTGGAATAAATGTACTTTTCCCTAGTTAATAAAGAAGGAATAAAATCTCTCTGTATATTTTGCCTTTTAAAATATAAAGCTAAATTCAACTGCCTAGTATATATTTTCAAGCTAGTAAACAAGTCCACAATTTTATGACAAAACACAGGCACATATGTAAACCACTTTGCTAGTAGGTCATGGTGCATTTGTTTTATTTCCAAAGCACTGAAATTATAAATAGTGAAGCCTGCTTTCGTACTCACTTCACATCTAAATTCAGCTGCATCATTATTACAACTAAATGCACCCATTGAAATGCTGTCATCAACCCTTTCGACACCACATGTAAATTCAACAACATCAGTATTACATTCCAAAGTACTAAAAAACTTGTTACTATCCTTATTAATAATGTCAATTGCTTCATCATTATAACAAAAAGTCCAATCCTTGAATTATCTCCGCCTCCAGTTGCTGTTGCTGTACCACCGCCCTCTCATGTTGTAACAGTTGTTCCCTTGTTGTTGATTGTAATGGGAACCATTCGACGGGTTCCCTGAAACACCCCATAAATAAAGACATAGGGAATTTGCAGACTTTGGATCCAACCCAGTTTGGCTTTGTCAAAGGCAGATCATGCCTTTTAAACTTGGTTGACTTTTTCGAAACAGTCACCAAAGCCATTGATGAGGGAAAGGCAGTCCATACAGCCTACCTCGATCTGGCGAAGGCCTTCGACACAATACCCCACTCGGGTATCATTGAAAAACTCATCAACTTAAATGTTAACCCATACATCACAAGATGGGTTGCAAACTGGCTGAGTGACAGAACCCACAGGGTCAGAGTTGCTGGCGCCATGTCAGACTCAAAGCCTGTCACAAGTGGTGTCCCACAGGGCTCAGTCCTGGGCCCACTCTTGTTTGGCATCTACTTTTCCAAAGTACAAGCAAACACAGGAGGGTTATGGCTGACAAAGTTTGCAGATGACTGCAAACTGGCCAGAGTCGAAAACACATCTGACACAGATATCCTTCAGAAGGGTCTCACAGAAACGGATGACTGGTGCCAGAGCCATGGCCTAAAGTTAAATGCCAAAAAATGCATAGTCATACCCTTCGGGAAAAACAAGGTTACTACTAGCTACCATATAGGTGGTAATCCTCTGAGCACAGAAGAAGTTATCAGGGACCTGGGGACCCAGGTTGACAGTAGCCTGTCATTCGACACCCATGTAGCTAAAGTAGTTAGGAAGACCTTCTACATTGCCCACCTTATCATGAAGGGATTCACATCTAGATCAAGGGAGGTCATAGTCTCCCTATACTCATCACTCATCAGACCAATGATTGAGTACAATGCCCTATTCAGAATGTATCTGACCCGACACTTGCAGCAGCTGGAGAGGCCACAAAAGTTCCTCACCAAAAGGATAAAGGGTCTCAAAAATCTGTCCTATGCTGCCCGACTGAAAGAACTCCAGCTCTATTCAGTCGCTTACCGCTTGCTCAGAGGTGACCTTTGCCTGACATACAAGGCCATGTCTAACCCAGATTTGATGAATATGCTTCACCTCAAAAAATCTAGATCCATCAGAGCCACAAGGGCGGGTGACTTAAACCTCGACACGGCTATTAATAGGACGTGCTGGAGGGATAGATTCATCACCCAAAGACTCCCTATGCTGTGGAACAAAATCCCGGTATATGTGAGGCAGAGCACCTCGCTGGCCTTGTTCAAGAGAAATCTTGACCAATGGATGGGAGATCACAGATATACTCCAGGGATTACCTCAGTGTCACTGCTAGACAGAGGCACAGCAAAATAATGGGTATAGTTCCCCATACAAGAGGGGTGGCGTAAGCCACAAAACTATGGGCTAGGCTTATAAATGCCCTCGGGCAGATAGCCTAGTATGAACCTATGAACCTATGAACCTATTTTGTTTCTCAGGCGTTCTGATCTCCTTGGACCCAGAGATGTTTCTAAAAAACCAAACTGCTCATCATTGCATTCCCCAGAATCATGTTCATCATTACTATCATAAACATTGTCCAAGTTGTTATACTTTTGCCCATTGCTTGAGTCATATTGTTTGAGCCATATTAAAACTGAGCCATTGGCTGCGTATGTAGATAGGAATACACAAGGCTTGCTAAACAAATTTGGGAAAGCCTTTTGAGAAGTAAACATTTGACCACTGTAATGTTGAACAATGTAGTTAACTTTATGGAACTTGTGCTCAAAAACAACTACATGATATTTGAGGGAGAAATTTACCATCAAATATCACAGGTGGCAATGGGGGCCAAATGTGCCCCCATTTTTGCTAATTTGGTACTTCTACATTGGGAAGAAACATTTTTGTTCCCTACCCCTTTTTTTGAACATATTGTATTATACAATCGGTTTTTAGATGATATACTGATTCTTTGGAGGGGAAATGAAGATGAAGCTAGGAATTTTGTTGAATATCTCAATTCTACCACCCCATTTCTTTCTTTTACATATAATTGGGACAATAAAACAAGAAGCTTACGAAGACAAGTGAAGGTTTGGAAAGTAATATTCATAGAAAGGAGACATATAGTAATTCACTTTTGCATTTTTCAAGTTGCCATCCATTACACCAACATAAAAGTGTGATTAAAGGGCAGATGGTTCAATTGTCACGTCTTGTAAGTAATGATGAGATTTATCATAGTGAGATGTACAAACTAATAGGAATGCTTTTAGATAGAGGATATCCAATGAAATTATCACAGTTAAAAAAGAGGTGATGAAAAGAAGGTGGACATCATTCAAACCCATCCTGGTAGAAAAATGTGGGACTACTGATGCAATGGAAAGAATATAACCTTCTCATTCTAAGATGTTCAATTCAAGAGCCCTTGTCTTGAAATACAATTTCCAGACACCTAATATTATGGAGATTATTGGGAAGTCTTGGGACTTGGCATTTAACATGGATATGCAAAAATAATTAGGTCAAACATCAAAAGTAATTTTTTCAAGAGGCTTAAATATAAAGAATTTATTTGAGAAGCCACAAAATAGATTTACAAGTTCACAAATGTACAAATGTGGGTCTTGCATGTACTGTAGATATATTAATGATGGACCCTATGTGGCTCTGAGGGGGTACAATAGAATTATTTCATGCCCAGGCAAATGTAGTTGCAACTCTAAGAAAGTGGTTTATCTTGTGACTTGTACAACATGTGCAGGGTTCTACATAGGGAAAACTATACGTAGATTAAGGGAAAGGATAGAAGAACATCAGAGGGCCATTAAAAACAAGGATAATCACAGCACATTGTATTTACATTCCAAGAATTGTGTCAATTTTAAAAAGTTCATATTTTTTGTAATTGACAGGGTAATGACAAGTGAGAGAGGTGATGATGACAATGTCAGAGTTGAGCCTTTAGAATTAAAATGGCAGGTGATATTAGACGCAACAACCTACCGTGGATTCAACGACCACATTTCCATTAAGCCCATTTTGAAACAAAGGGCTATGATTATTTGAAGTCATTTTGCTTTGATTCATTGGGGGACAAGGCTTGCAACAATTTAAATAAGGTTTCAACAAATATGTGTACAATGTGTATGTTAAAAGCTAATGCTTATGAGAAATATGTGTGTATATATATATATATATATATATATATATATATATATATAGGAAAATATATGTTTTAATACATGCTTTTAAGCAAGTTTTGCATGCATGTTTTATGGTTTATTTGAACGTTACAACAGAATGTTCATTGGGATTGTAAATTAAGTAAGAAATTTGACTGGTTAATGTGCATGTGGAACTTTGTATTTAAACAATGTGATTATGAGCTCCTTTTACTCTGAAGATGCCATCAGTTGATGATGAAAGCGCTTAGTATTTTGGAGCCTTTTAGCTCTTCATTAAAGCAGCTTGGTGCAGTCCATGGAATTTGTGTTTTTGGAAGTTTATTCATGTACCACTAAGACATGACATATACCCAGAAAGTCAATGTTGGCAGAAACATATCATCCAGTCATGCCATGTGACAGTACAGAGAATGTATACTAACACCTAGATGTCTGTGTGTGTAACCATATTAAAATCTGAACAGATACAACATATCTATATATGTGTGTATGTATATATATATATATATATATATATATATATATATATATATATATATATATAATTTGTTCTTCTAACTCTATATACATATATATATCACTATATATGCACATATATACATGCATATAGCTAGTTTGATACATATATGTGTCTACCTCTATATGTCTACATATATACAGCATGTTACATATGTGTACGCAGATTTATATCTATGTAGGTATATACGGACATAGTTTTATATATATATATATATATGTATGTTAGCAGATATATATATCTGTATAGGTATATATGGCCATGCATCTGTAGATAGCAATGGCAGATTAACAAATGCACATATGTCCACATGCACCGTTGATGGGGTTGAGAGGCATTACACACTATACGTGATGTACAAATAGGCATCCCCCCCACACCCAACCACATGCGCCTTGCAATACACTACCAAATGCAGTCTGCCTCCCATAGGACAATTAATATGTGAAAGCCATCAACATCCCCAGGATAAAGATACACAGACACAGACATGCAGATACAGATATACATATATATATATATATATATATATATATATACATATATATATATATATATATATATATATATATATATATACATACATGTGACTACACATACACATGCAGAAATATGTACCCATACAAATGTCAGTTGTTGCCTGCAGCATATACCCATAGAAAGGTCATAGGAATGACACCACACACAGGCTTGCAGAAATGGGAATCCATTAATTGTGTACTATAACAGTTCTAGATGCCATGTCATATAGTTGTTCAGATGCTGATAACCATATAAACAGAGTACTGCAACTGTGAAACAGTTACACTAATACAGTAGTCTGGAAAGGTACACAACTGTTGCTGTCCAGGCCAAGTGATTCATATTGTACAATAGTGGAGACAGACTGTGCCACAGGATACCAAACAATCAACAGTATGTACTGCAAGTGTGTCGTTTAGCAGCCTCTATACACTCTTTACAAACTCAGTAGGAGATAAAGACATTTTGTGGTAAAATGGGTTGTAACTGGTACATAACAAGGCATACCTGTCACCATCATGAGCACACTGACAAACAGAACAGTCTGTATGGCAGGGGGCAGTAGGCTTGCAGTAGCCCAAGTAATGTGAGTAATATCAATATAGCTGACGTATCCGGTACTGTACATCAAGATACCTTGTGGCAGCTCACCCCTGATAACCCCACATTTTGTAACAGCCTAGGTCATTTATGGTGCTCCCTACCAAGATTCAATACTACAGGCCCATATACCACTGTTACATACTGTGGCCTCTGGAGTGCATAAGGGCACGCAGAGATATTGGCCAATATATGTGGAATTCTGGACACACCCTGTACAGTCCAGAGGTATACACATAATCCCTTAGTGCACAACATGTGTACCAAGCCTGACAATATGGATGTAGACAGCCATGTAGATGGGTATAACACATAATGACTGGTATACATTTGCCACCATCGGTTTTGGATTCACACACTATTGTCTGGCCTGACACATAATGACTGCTAGTACAGGGGTGCCATGGACACATACTACCCACTAGATATTGACATACATCTGTACAGCATCCCACTGCTCTGTCTGACATACATGGTTTTTAAGGAAGACCCGGCAGCATTACATCTGGCAAGTATCTGGACATGACATCTCACTGGGTAAGTACACTAAGCTGCTAGGCATGTAACAATGCGCTGTATGGGGGAATGCGCATGTACCTGCATATATAGCAGGCTCAACAACCATGTCACAGCACAGGGTGAGATACACCTGTGTGACAGTGCATAACCACAACCTATGTGAACACAGCCACAGCCACATATGGTAAGCTAGCATAATATTACAGTACATGGACAATCAGTTCTACACCATCCTCATATGTGCCACTCACAGAATGTCCCTACATATACTGGGCTGCTACCCAGTTTGGTCTGATGGCTGTCTGTGGTATGGGACATGTGTGTGTATGCAGGAGCGGCCTTAGGTCAACTGGTGCCCTAGGCAAAAGGGCTCCACTGTGCCCCCACCACATCACCTGGTGCCCCCATCCTGGTCTACCTACACCAAATAAGTACTTGAAAAGCACCCCTACTAGAGTGCCGCCCTAGGCAGCCGCCTAGTTGGCCTATGCCTAAGGCCGGCTATGTGTGTATGGCCCTACAAACATGTATGGCAAAACAGTACCATACAGTGGGGCAGCATGTAACATCAGATAGAAGGGGAGCTAGAACAATGACATCTACCACAGTCCATACACAGGCTAAAGTACATATTAACAATACACACACTGCCAAAATTCACCATCACTACACAGACCTCAGTACTGTACAATCATCCACAGAATGTCCAGGTGATGTCATGAAATACAACCCCTGCTGTACATAACATGTGTAGCAATCTGAAATATGACCGGCTTGTTATCAGATATGATGACATTATTTATGGTGTACAGCACATATGCACCACTTCATGCATGACATATGTACAAAGGTTTACTAAAAACGTCCAAAAATCCACAAGAATCAAGGAGATCCACCTATGCGGCCCTTAGTGGACGCTCGACAATCAATCACATATTCTTGTGCTAAGGTGATAGATGACATTCTGAAGAGATTTGTGGCCCTGGAACCTCAGATTTGCAAAGACTCTTAGATATTTTTGATGAGTATTAACTCTTTCGCTTATAATGAGCACTTTCGTTTTTTAACAGTGGAAGTTTGCAATCTATACACGGTGATCCCACAAACCTTGGGAACAGACTGGGTTATTGACCATATGAGACTTAAAGGGGCAGAACATTCAGAACTGAGATTGGTGGAGGAATTGCTAGGTATAACACTGTCCAATAACTATATTACCTTTGAAAAATAATTTTTCAGACAGCAGACTGGTGTAGCTATGGGCTCCCCTTGTGGAGCTAGTTTTTCCAATTTAGTCATGGCCAAATGGGAAAAAGACACCATTTTTGATAACCCTGGACTGAATGAGTTTATTTATTATTACACATGCTTTTTAGACATTTTTATGATTATTAAAGGGGGTGTTGAACTAGCTGCTGAAATTCTGGAGCAGTTTAATAGGTCCACCACCTTTCTCAGGTTTACTAGTAACTTCCACATAGATTCTATGAACTTCTTGGATGTTGAACTGTCTAAAGATAGAGCCCAGAAAAAATATCTAGCAAGGATTTTCCGAAAGAGTACTTACTCTAACTCATTCTTACATTACACTAGTTTTCACCCGCTGCACCAGAAGAGGAGTGTAGTGAAGGGCCAACTGGTACGAGCGGCCAGGATGACTATGGAGGATGACCACTTCTTTGAGGAATGTGAACTCTTGAAGTCCATGTTCCTCAAGAGGGGGTACCCCATTGAGTTGATTGCTGACCTTATAAGGGAGGTGAGTAGTAAAAGGGCCTCTGGCTACTTCAGACCCATCCTCTCACAAGGATGGACAGCAGCTCACACTTTGGAAACCAACATCTCAGTAGAGATAGAACTGAGTAACCCTGTAGTTAGGAATAGTATTGGACCACAAAGGGAGCAAAATTGTTTGAGACTCATGACTACATTCTCTTTAGATTATGAAGCCCTGATCACAATACTGGGAAAAAACTGGCAGTTGTTACTGTCCAATAGGGATATACAAGAAAAGTTGGGACACAAACCGCTTGTCACCTGGAAAAAAGGAAGGAACCTAAAAAAACTTACTGAAATTAGTAACAACACTTTTAGAGGCACACCAGGGGCATTTAAATGTGAGGCATGTAACCAGTGTCGACACATTGCTACAGGGTCAAAATTCATTATTAGGGGGCGAGACTATTTCCTGAAGAAGAAGTTTAACTGTAACTCCAAAACCTTAGTCTATGTAGCATTATGTCAGTGCTGCCCTAGTTTTTATGTAGCAAGACTGATCGTAAGTTTAAGGAGAGGATTTACGAACATGTTTACTATATTAACAAAAGGAAAATGGAGAGCCCACTAGCTAGACACTGCATTGAAAACCCTAACCACAGTTTCAAATTTAAGGCCATCGACTCAATTGAGGTGAATAGTAGAGGAGAGGCGTCTACACTTATGTTGGAGAAATTGGAACTTTTGTGGCAGCTTAGACTCAATGCATGCTTTCCACTGGGCTTGATTGAAATGACTTCTATTCTATGTGTGCTAAAATTAAAGAGCCTTAAGAGATAGCAGTTGTATATACATTATTTTTGTTGGATGGTTAAATAATAGATGCTCATTAGCCCTAGGGAGGTTACAATTGCTAAGTTACACCCACCTTTTATAGGTTAAAAGAAACATTACACAATACAGTTTTTTATGAAAAGATTACTACTTCCACAGGTCCCTGAACATTAGTTATAAGTAAAGTGAACTAACTACGATTTTAATTAATACTATTTAATTTACTACATGTTCCGTTACAAGACAACAGAACTTTGTTTTTTTTATAAAACTAAGGCACTCATTTTACCTAATGACTTAACAAAAGCAAACTGTTTGACTTCAGTATTTTAGGATTATACCTTTAAATTATGTGACTGTGCTTAATTGGCTTAATTGTATTAACAAGTATGAGTCACTAGGATAGTACTTAAACTTGTTTTTTCTTTCTGAGCACTATTGTCTGAAGAAGTTAGGAGAAGTGTTTCCTAAATAAAAGCGCTTTACACTTTGTGACTTGGATTCTGTGCAGCCAGATCGTTTTTAACTTTGTATTGCTTGTCAGTTACCGGAGTCTGCACTGGACTACTGAGTGCTGTAAGCTTGTTTTACTCAGCTATTAAACCTTGTTGGACTTTGCAGTGTACGCTCGTCTTGTCTTGTGCCTATATGTACAATGGTTGACAGAGGTATGTCTGACAGCACATACACAGGGCCAGTATAGACATGTTGCTGTGATAACCTCATAAATTTACCATTGTAACAGGGTTTGTTGCAACATATGTCCTATGAGGGATATGAAGTCAGTAACTGTCACAGCCTTCACCATCTACAGACTGCATTCCTCACACTACCTTCTGCATTCCACAGATAGTTGCACCATGGCTAACACATGAAACTAAAGGCACAACACTGCCCAGTCTGCAGATGACCCTGAGGATGGGGATCCCTCATATACATGGAACTGACATGGCAGGTATTGCAATATGTACGGCAGGCACATCCAGACAAACAATGTGAAACCAACATTACTCTACATGCAGTATAGCAGCACTTACAGTCTGTAGTCAGGTCAGGCACATCCCCCTCCTGTCTGTTGCCCTCCTTCCACAGTGTATGTTGTTAGAGGTAAAGCCGCAATCCATCTGAGATGCTGTTTGCCAAACAACAGATCGAGTTCCTGATCACAGTGACTGAAAAGGGCCAACACCACCATGTTGTTCCTGGGTATTGGAATGTGTTTCCATGCAATTGGCTATGGGAATGTTACCATAGCTGTTTCACATGCAATCAGCAAGGGGAGGGCTGCAATTCGTGCAGAGGCCATCAGCTGATCATGAGCATCACTTAAAATACACTTGCTGCTGCCTAAGCAAAGCGGGTGTGGGTCTCCAAATCCACCAGAGAGGGAGTAGGGGAGGCAGACAGAGGCAAATACATGTCAGGGAGGGGTGAGAGAGTAAAACAGAAGCATGTTTGTGTCACACACCTACCAGCACAGGGTGTCAAACCCCGACAACTATGTAGTGCTATCACAGTTTGATGCAGTTATTGGATGCACCACATGGGTTACCTGCTGTGGAGCACTCAGTGCATATATGTGATGGTGAGTGACATGTGAAACAGGGATATGGTAGATATACGGTAGGTGACGTACACATGCCTCTCTGCATGAACAGTTGCCAGCGTCAACACAGGGACACACACATTGACACACTTGGCAGGGCCAGGAGTGCAACTCATCACTAGTGGGATAGCTACAACACATCTATGTGCAGGTATCACATGCACCACACGGGTCATACGGAGGTCGTATGGGCATAGAATATCATGAGGTCAGACATCAGACAGCATGCTTCAGTATGCCCTGGGGGGGTTGTAGTGAGTGTGGATGTGGTCATATGCACCATACAACACACACACAAACACACAGGGTGCCAGTTCTGGCATGCATGGGTGCATGTCTGCACAGGTATGTGGTGGTCAACTGTGCCAGCAGGCTGTACAAGGGTAGGGGATGGGTATACCTTGGCATCAGGCCACATGACAATGGTCTGCATTGTGTCTCAGGCCTGTAGTGTCTGCATTTGCCCACACACGTGGGTATTGAATCCCCCATCCAGTCACTTGCATGCCTGTTGTCTGTGGCCAATGCTGTGCATCAGTTGCCATGTATATGTTCCTTACTCCATGACATGGATGGTGTCTGGGATGTGCACACCTCTCACATGCATGTACAGTGATATTTGGAACTGTACTGGGGTGTCTTGCCCATGTTGTGAATGCAGATTATCATCAGATGTGCCAGTCTTGCCCACCTGTGGCAGGAACTGGTAATGGGCAGCAGGTTTACCCTGCACCTACATTGATAGCATGCTAACAGCATTCCTTGATGTCAGTGTCATCTCTCCATACAGGGCATGTTATCAGGCATGGTATGTCCATTGGGAGTCACATGTAAAGACACCATGGGTGGTGCAGGTGTCCATTTGGGAACATGGTGGAGGTGCACTGTCTGCAAGTACGTGCATATTGGACAGATGGGCAGGGTGACATGCCCTCTGTAGTCCACTGCTATCATTGCATAGTTACTATCAGTGGCCAATATGCAGTGTACTACCCACATATTGGTTGTTGCCTAGGCATGTGTGTGTGTATGACACATAGGTTGTGTGTGTGTTCTGGGTAATAGTGGGGTTGCTAACTGTGATTGGCTGGCTTTGATGTCACATGTCTGGGTAAGGCTTTGCTCCCCAACCTCTCAGCTAATTTACATCTGTTATCCCTGTATGGTTGACATGATGATATATATAGTAGGGCCACCATAAAAGAACTGAGCAAACCCCCCTCCACATTGTCCACAGGGTTCACACACTCACAGCCACTTCTACACAGGATACGAGTTTTGCAAACAAACACACACCTGTCATGTTTGGGAGTAGAACCCCTGCCTAACTAGTTTATTACACTACAGCACTACACAGTTATAGTATGTGCCACTGACATTACTGGAGTACTTCTTCCCCAAAGGTGTATTTCACAATGAATGACATCAGCAGGGTTACCAGTGTAGAACATTTCAACTGTACTGCAAGTGACTAGCCTAAAATGCATTGTTCCCTACACAGACAGTGAGACACACACAAAACATCCCAACTGATATGTGTGGGTATAGAACCCCCTGACCATGGTCTATATCATACTATAGTATAGAGCTGTTATAGGGCACACCACAGGGAATTATTGCAGAAATCATTCCCCAAAGGTGTATTTCACAATGAATGACATCAGCAGGATTACCAAAGTAGGGCATTTCAACTGTACTGCAAGTGACTAGCCTAAAATGCATTGTTCCCTACACAGACAGTGAGACACACACAAAACATCCACAACTGACATGTGTGGGTATAAAAACCCTGACCAAGGCCTATGTCACACTACAGCATGGAGCAGTTACAGGTCACACCACAGGGATTATGGATGAACTGTCCCCCCAAAGTTGTATTTCACAATGAATGACATCAGCAGGATTGCCACAGTAGGGCATTTAAAATGTACTGTGAGTGAGTAGCCTATAATGCATTGCTCCATTCACAGACATTGAAACACACACAGAACATCCAGAACTGCCATGGGTGGAGATGGAACCCTACCACAGTTCTAAATCACACTACAGCAGTACGCAGTTACAGGACATGCTACAGAGATTACTGGGCTACGCTCTTCCCAGAGGTGTATTTCTAGGTGAGAGACATCAGCAGGCTTGCCATAGTTGAGTATATGAATTGTACAGAGTGTGAGTAGCCTAAAAAGCATTATTATCTACTCAGTCAGACACAAACAGATTCACACACAAACACACAGTTGCCAGGTCTGGGGTTAGCACACCTACCTAACTACATTATCACACTACAACAATACTCAGTTACAGGACATGCTACGGAGATTACTGGGCTATAACTTTCCCAGAGGTGTATTTCTAGGTGAGTGACATCAGCAGCCTTGCCAAAGTTGTGTATATGAATTGTACAGAGTGTGAGTAGCCTAAAAAGCATTGCTCTCTACTCAGTCAGACACACACAGATTCACACACAAACAGTTGCCAGGTCTGGGGTTAAAGCACCTACTTAACTACTTTATCACACTACAGCAGTACACAGTTACAGGACATGCTACAGAGATTATTGGGCTATTACTTTCCCAGAGGTGTATTTCTAGGTGAGTGACATCAGCAGCCTTGACAAAGTTGAGTATATGAATTGTACAGAGTGTGAGTAGCCTAAAAAGCATTGCTCTCTACTCAGTCAGACACGCACACACACAGATTCACACACAAACATTTGCCAGGTCTGGGGTTAGAACACCTACCTAACTATTTTAGCACACTACACAGTTACAGGACGAACTACAGAGATTACTGGGCTATGACTTTCCCAGAGGTGTATTTCTAGGTGAGTGACATCAGAAGCCTTGCCAAAGTTGAGTATATGATTTGCACGGAGCGTGAGTATCCTAAAAAGCATTGCTTTCTACACAGTCAGAGACAGACAGACACACACACACAAACACACACTCACACAGTTGCCAAGTCTGGGGTTAGAACTACTACCTAACTAGGTTATCACTACAGCAGTACACAGTCATGGGACGCACTATGGAGATTCCTGAGCTACAGCTCTCACAAAGGTGTATTTCACATTGGATGACCTCAGCAGGCTTGTCATAATACTACTATGGGGAGGGCGGTGTGTGCATGGGCCATAACCCATTCATGTAGGGGTTGACATGCCACATGCGGGCACACACGGGGTCATATGTCACAGGTACGTGTATACAGCTACTAGATGACTACTTCCTTGTACAGTCATGTTGCACAGCTGGCACAAGAACCACATAGTCTGTAATGCTGACAGATATTGATGGCTAGTATCTGAAGTGAGTGACATCTGCACCTCATGTGTTCGGGGCCCTTTGGCTGTGTGCTGGGTGGAACAGGCCTGGATGGGTCCTTGTCACGGTCACCCTCTTCCACACATCTATGTCCGTCTACCTTTGGCTTATTATAGTGTGTTGTCCTTACATATATGTCAGTATTCCTATCCACTGTGTGTGCAAGGCAGGAGTGGTGCATACTGACATGTGTCTGCACTAAGAACTGCGACTGCCAGATATGTCTGGTCCACTGGTGTTTGCAGACATGGCCTTCATGTGTTTAAGTGTGTGAGCATGCCCAGTATAGCCATCTGGATTGCATATGTGGATCAAGTCCAGGTAGTATGTACTGCGGTGCTGACCTTTGTGTTGTACACCGACAGGTAGCATGCTGTGTCTGCAGGGTATCCATCGATCATTTGGCATGTACTGTTGCTACATAGTGGGGGACACCTGACTTTTTCTATATTTCTACCCAGGAGTGGGGGGGCACACCTGACTGTTACTATAAATGTACGTAGGATGGGGGGCACACCTGACACTTTTACACATTTGCTAGGACTGTACTGGCATGTCGGGTACTACATTTCAGTCTGTAGTCTTAGCTATCACGCTGGCTAGAGGCATACCAGTATACTACAGATCCTAGTTTTCACTGCCTACATATTAGTTTCTGACTTCCTAGCCTTCACATCTTACATCCAACTGCCTGGCCTGCTGTAGTCTGTCTGTGTAGGCCTGGGGGGGGGGGGGGGGGTTACACATAGGGCTCATTCAGAGGCCATAGTACAGCATTTGTTTGTGTTTGTCTACACCTATCCTGCTGGCTGTAACTGTTGTTGGATATGTGAACCCCCCAACTGGCATGTGTGAGTCACTTACCTTGTGGGTGTCCCAGTATTGAGGGTGGTGCTTCAGGGCTGCCTACATTGGATGCACAGAGTACACTCCCTATACATGGTTGAGCACAGGTAGTGTCATGTTTGGTATCCCTTTTACTGTATGTCCGAGTTGGAGAGAGGTGACATTCCTTGGGTTCCTACTGTGTCAGTGCATGTGATATGAGTTGCCTCTTTGCCAAGGCCAGGGCATACTGGGCATGCCTCCTTCTGCCTACTGGGGCAGGCTCAGGTTGTTCCTCCTCTGAGTCACTCTGTGTCTGTGCAGGCCTTGGCAATGGTGGGGGACTGTGTGGCCCCACTCCATGCTGTTCCTGCTACAGCTGTTTCCACAGGATCATATTGTTTAGCCTGGCGCATACAAGGACAATTTGGGTACTTGTAGTTGGTGAGTATTGCAAGGCTCCACCAGATGTGTCCAGACACCGGAACCGTGACATGAGCATTCCAAACACATGCTCTATTATGAGTCATGTTTGTGCATGTGACTCATTATGGAGTTCTTGTTCGGGTATGTGTACATTTCTGATGGGTGTCATCAGCCATGACTCCAGTGCATATCCAGCATCCCAAATTAGGTGACTGTGTGGGATGTCCCCATTGGCAAATCTCTGGTACAGCTGCGTCAGATGCCAGATAGCTTCCAGGGCAGCCAGCACACACATTCATTATTATGCCCTGGGCATCACACATGACCTGGCAGTTGGAGGGGAAGCCCTTGCGGTTGATGTAGACCCTACCCCGCTTACCAGATGGTGCTTTGATGCATATGTGCATGCAGTCTATTGCACCCACTACCTCAGGGTATTCTGCTATTTGTTGGAAGGGACGCATATTGCTGGCCAACGCCTCACGGGTGATGGGGAAATATACATGCTCACCGACATGTGCTGACATGGCATCCAGGAACTGGTGGAGTACCCTGGATGCTGATGCCTGTGATATCACCATCATATCCCTAGTTGGCCTATGGAAGGTACCTGTAGCTAGTATTCATAGGCCTACACATACCTTGGTATCCACTGGGATGGGTTCCCCTCTGTTAGTTCTGTGTGTGAGGTGTGGCCGGCACAGCTCAACAATCTGCTGTAGGAGGTCCCTGTCCACCCTATAGCACTCCACTATCTCCAGCTCATGTAGCCCTTGGTAGGTTACCCTGGGTCTGTACACTCTTCTCCATCTCCTCACTGTGGGTTGCTCAGCAGCATTCACATCCTCACCACCCTCAGCCTCTTGCACATGCTGGTTTATGATAGCAAAAGCAGCCCCTTACATTTTTTTGTAAAATTTTCCCGTTTGTATATACCGGTGGTGCAGAGTTATTGGGAAAAACAAGGGGGAAAGGTGTTTGTATTGTTTATAGTGGTGTGCTGGGCTGGACTGGGCTGGTCTGCTGCCTGTGTGATTGGCTGATTCTGATACATTTCACCTGTCAGCTAAGCTAGTTCTCCTTGGTTACCTTCCTACTGCTCTGTTCCCCTCCCATTGCCTTCCTATTTAAGCCTGTGTGCGTGCCGCACAAACGGAGTGCTCAAATGTGCACAGAGCTGCTATTTCCTGGTTTAACTTCATTTTTCTTCCTGTAAATCCCAGTGTGCGGCGCGCACACCTACTTACACTTTGTAAAGAGTGCTAGCAGGTTTAGACACACCCCTAGCTTAGCTGCGCTAAGCTAGGAGCAATCCCGAGCCACTGGACTCCAATCCGCTTACAGTATGCCTGACACACACACCCATGATGTCACCTGTATCCTAGTCTTGCACCCAGCTATTCATACTCTTACACTGATGGAACCTGTCTCACATGCTGGGGAAAACTGGGATTCACTATCCTTCCCCTCATTTGCATAGGATTGCCTGCTAATGCATAGTTACATGTCCCACACGGAGCCTCCCCCTTAGCAACCACTACTCACTGGCCAGGTTGTCTTCTGCCTGCCATTCACTTGCATGGCAGAATATTGATTTTAGTTAGAATGCCCATTTTGAGTTTATTTTCTTATTTTCCCCACGATCCCATTTGCGTGCCGCTGCCCTATGCTTAAACAGTTGTGATCGGCGAAAAAAAAATAAAAGTTGTTTTGTTTCAATTTTTTTATTGTTTGCAATGCCAATGGCCATTGGCATGCTTGCACAGTGATATGCAGCCTTTATTTGGAGCTGTCATAGCTCCATTTTTGATTTTGCAAAAATGTACTCGGTTACTAACCGAGTACATTTCTGCAGATTGCACTAGTCTTGCATGGACTATTGCAAGCTTCCTGGATTGCAAAATCACTTCATTTGCATGGATTTCTCCTGCAAATGAGGTGATGTTCATACCAGGGCTTAGTCTGTGCAGCATTAGTGCTGGAGCTCTCATGCACGCCCCTGCTGGCTGTTCCTGGATCGCACGGCAGACATATTGCCTGCATGGGCCCCTGCACTCATCTTGCACTCCGTGCAAGCTTTTGAGAATCCAGGGGTCAGTCTTTCTTCTGGGACTCTTTCAAGTGGTGAAGTGAATGGGCTAAAAAAGCTTTGTGTTAATTTGTGCCCACCAGAAGAGCAGGGTTGGTTGACACAACAGGTTAAATCATACAGTAGAAAACAGAATTGTAAAGTGATTCTAAAGGAAAGAAATGGATCTACATCTTTATCTCTATCTCTATCTCTAGCAGTATCTATATCTATATCTATATCTATATCTATATCTATATCTATATCTATATCTATATCTATATCTATATCTATATTGGTCTGCCTGAGAATATTAAAACCCAAGATTATCGAACACCACATCATTAAGATGAAATAAACAAAAGCCCACTTCATTGACAGACTGGATCAACGAAGATCTAACTAACCTGCTTGGCCATGAAGGTGAACTTTGCAGTTTTTTCAACTGTAGTATGATCTCTGAGTTGGTATATTTAGCTAGTAGGAGTGTGGGGGGATGTGGCCCCCAACCTGGGTGGGTTTAGAATGGTTCAGTTTAGGTTTTGTGTGTTTTTGATTGCGTGATTACTTACCCTGGGAAGGTTGTCATTGATCTGGTCTGTCGATGGAGTGGGTTTTCGTTTATTTCATCTCGATGATGTGATCTTCGATGGTCTTGGGTTTCGGTGTTCTGAAGTAGACCCATCTATACAATGACAGATAATATATATAATGACAAAATGAGTTAGTTATTGAAGAAAGGAGAGTTTTATATGATAATAAACAAAAACAAACTCATAAGAAGTTTTACATTAATTGGCATTTGCCTATATGAGAAATATTTGGAGGATGTACTTGATGTGCTTCTCCTGTAACTAGTCTAGTCCAGGTACAGAATTGCTGTATCCAAGACTGTTTGTAAGCTTCTGAGCCCCCCCAAGCCTTTCTGTGTCTGAGGGAAGCCTTCTTGCTTATCAGTGGGAATGGTAAGCACTAGGTAGCCTATCTACCACAAGAGAATGGTTTCTGGCCCAAAAATTGTGGTTTATCGGCCGTTTGGACAGTTTTTTCCAACTCTTTCAACTTTCTGGTTTAAAAGCCTACATCTGTGCTTGTTTCCCACCTTTCCTATAATTAGTCTAGTCCAGATACAGATTTGCTGTATCCAGGACTATCTGTAAGCATCTAAGTGGTGCTCTTCAATTTTTCCCTTAGATCTACTAGTTCTCTCCTCTCCTGCACTTCTACTAGCTTATTAGTCTAGCACTTTACCAGACTTCTTGTAGCAATTATTGTAGCACACAAAAGTGCTACCAGCTCTAAACATTCTACAAGGAAACAGATACAGTAGTTATTATTAATGCCCAGCCCTCCAGGCATGTCTAGGGTCAGTTCCCTGTGCTTTCTCCTATTAATTTGGTGAACTTGGGCATCCTGAGGCAATGTAGCAATTGCCTCATGTACACCGACAACCCTCTCCTCTTACCTCCCAAAACTCAGACTTGTGAGACATGCACTTATATATCCAAACTGGAAGCCATGCACTCTCCAGCCAAGACCGGAATAGCTGGTCAAAAGGAGAAGGTCAACACTTGCACCACACCACATGGAACACATAGCCCTCCAGAACACACACCAGCACTGCCTTCACATAAAAGCACAAACCACACAACCACTTTCATGGAGGCTCTCAATAAAATTCTACCCAAACAGCAGAGACCTCCAAGGCAGAAATACATTTGACCACCATAACACTAATCACGAGACACATATCTCTCCTAAACAGTGTGCCACACAACCAAAGGCCTTAAGGCAAAACAGCATGCCCAACACACTAGTCATTGGTGACTATAGTGAGGCACACTGATGTTCCACTCACTAGGCTGAATAAGGAGAAAGTAACAGTCAGCTGCCTGTCAGGTGCCAGGATACACCACATAATGCATGCACTCAGGTCCCTCAAAAACAGGTACACAAATGACTCAGTCATTGTACATGTGGATGTGAATGACCTGAGACGTACCTCCCTTGACTACATGAAAAGAGACATGGAGGAGCTCTCAAATTATGTAGCCCAGGCAGGTATGACCCTAGCCCTGAGCACCATCCTACCATCACCCAGAATGATACCACAGTACAAGCAGAAAATGAGTGATTTCAACAATTGGCTAAGTTTCTGGTGTCATTCTAAGGGGATCCAATATCTGTCTGCCTGGGATGATATGATTGAAAGACCTGGATGTGTTGCCAGAGATGGCCTGCATCTGTCACCCCAGGGCTTCCAAATACTGGCCAAGGATCTTGCCACCCCTATAGTGCCTTTTACCTTTTTTAGGTGGTGTTCCAAAGACCAAATTTCCACCATAACAGCTGCAAACAAATGCAATCTGAGTGTCATGCTGCTCAACGCTAGATGTCTAAATCTCAAAATGCACTCACTCGAAGCACTCCTTAAAATGGAGAACATCGACATTTGTGCTGTAACAGAAACCTGGTTCAAAGCAGCAGAAAGCACCCATACACTACCAGGCTATAACTCTTTCCACATCTTTCACCCCCAGAACTTGGACCGAAGCTCCAAAGGCAATGGTGTTTCTACATTCAAAAAGGATGTGCACACCTTCAGACTGGTAGCCCAGCATGACACATCAGAGATACTTCAGGTGCAGCTAACATTTGGTAAGACAGCGATTCAAGTCGTAGCTTGCTATAGGTCCCCAACTATGTCCTAAGACTCACACTCCACATTCCTAAGCACCCTGGAGAATATTAGGGTCCAACCTAACACTCTCATACTAGGTAACTTCAACTACCCTTCCATTAACTGGGAAAACTACTCATGTACCAATACACTTGCCCAACGTTTCCTGGAGTTCATTAATTTCAATGCGCTGGGCCAGCTCGTTCTTACCCCCACTAGAGGTAGCAACATCCTTGACCTGGTCATTACTAACACGGGCGACCGTTGCTCTACCCCAATAGTCATCTCCTCCCTGGTTAGATCTGTCCACAAACTAATCACATTGCAAATACACATCCCTCCTACCCCACTGGCCCTGCAAAGGTAGCCACCATAAAAAACTTCTCCAAAGCTAACTTTGGGCTCCTAAAAACAGAGGTGGCTAACTTCACAGCACCATGCAAATGGAGAATAGTTGCATGACTGCAGAATCATACACCAATGCACTGTACAAACATATACACAAATGCATGGATCTCACCATACCCAACAGAACCAAGATGCTCTCTTCCAAAAAAAGGAAGCCAATCTGGTGGTCCCCTGCCATAAACAAACTCTACAACAGAAGGAGGAAACTGATGCAGAATAACATGAAGTGCCAAGACTGGAAAAACTCCATTATCAGCCTCAACAACTATTTAAGATCCCTCATCAAATTCTCTAAAGCTAGCTATGAAAACAGAATTGCAGCAGATAGTAAAGACACAAGACCTTCTATTGCTATGTAAAGTATCTCCAAGGCAATACCCAGATTTGCTCTGAGCTACTGCACAATGGTACCTCCTATACCGAGCCGACAGATATTGCCAATATACTGGCTGCCAGATTCAGTACCAACTTTACCCCCCCAAAGGACCAATCACAGTACCAGTAGATTGCCAGGAACCCAGTATTACTGCTGCAAAGGTTAAAGCAACACTGTCCAAGACCAAGAGTACAGCTTCTATGGGACCTGACAATATATCTGGCTGTGTTCTACATGAACTACAGAGTGAACTGACACCTCACCTGTGTGCCCTTTTCAATTACAGCCTCACCTCAGGCTTTGTCCCTACCAAATCTCACACTGCTGCAGTCATCCCTCTCCACAAAGGAGGAGCGACTACAGACCCTGGAAACTATCTCCCCATTAGCCTGACAAGTCTGATATGCTAAGCTATGGAACCCATCATCATGGTCCTAATAAACAAGGATGTAGGGAATCTCCAAACTCTGGATCCCACACAGTTTGGTTTTGTGAAGGGTAGATTATGCCTGCTCAACTTGGTCGACTTCTTGAGTCAGTCACCAGAGCTTTGGATGAAGACAAGTGGTTCATACAGCCTACCTTGATCTGGCCAAGGCTTTTTATACCATTCCCCACTCAGGAATCATAGAAAAACTCACCAAGCTAGGCATCAAGCCCTATATCACTAGGTGGGTTGAAAACTGGCTCACAGATAGAATCCACAGTGTGAAAGTAGCTGACTTCAAGTCAGACTGCCAACTAGTCACTAGTGGAGTCCCACAGGGTTTGGTCCTGTGTCCTCTCCTGTTTGGTATCTATTTCTCTGAAGTCCAGGCCAACATGAAGGGACTCTGGCTGACAAAGTTCACAGACGATTGCAAGTTGGGAGCTATTATTAACTCCCCAAGTGATGTTGACATCCTACAAAATGGTCTCACTGAGACCAACGACTGGTGTCAGAACCACAGCCTTAAGCTCAGTGCCAAAAAATGTATCATCATCCCCTTTGGGAAAAACCCATTTCCCATGAATTACCACATTAATGGTAGTCCACTGAACACAAAAGGCATTTTAAGAGATATGGTAACACAGGCTTGACAGCAACCTCTCTTTTGATTACCACACTGCTACTGTGGTCAGAAAGTCCTTCTATGTAGCACATCTCATTACTAAGGATTTTGCATCCAGGAAGAAAGAGGTCCTTGTCTCCCTCTACTTTTCCCTCATTAGGCCAATCAAGTACAATGCCCCATTTGGCATGTACCTCGCTAGACACCTGCAACAACTGAAGAGACCACAAAAGTACCTCACAAAGAGGATCGTAGGCCTTAAACATTTGTCCTATATGGACAGACTCAAAAAACTCCAGCTATTCTCTGTCTCATATCACCTACTTAGAGGCGATCTCTGCTTGACTTACAAAGCCATGTCTGACCCAGCTCTGTTAGAAATACTACATCTAAAGAAATCCCAATCCCTCCGCACCACAAGCTCCAGAGACCTCAACCTCATTACCACAATCAATAGAACGTACTGGAGGGACAGGTTCATAACCCAGAGACTGCCCATGCTATGGAATAGATTTCCCATACATGTCAAGCAGAGCACTTCTCTGACTCTCTTCAAGAGAAATCTTGATGACTGGATGGGAAATAAAAAATTCACCCTGGGGATAACTCCAGTGGCTCTACTCGACAGAGGCACTGGGAACTAAGGTCGGGTGGCACGATGCCAGGGTAATCCTAAGGCTAGGCTTGTAAAGGCCCCAGGGGCCATTAGCCTACTACACACCTATGAACCTGTGAAACTATGATTGCAAGAACCAATTCTTAGTGCTCAGTTCAATGATAGATGACATAGCCTAAATACCTAACATGCAAAAATGAAATAGAGCCCCACTGAGGTGTAAAGTCTCAGAAAAAGTTTTAAAACTTGAGCCAATTTCTATTTTTGTGGATAGGGCCTTAAAAGATGTAATTGGTGTTTGTCTGTCATTTGTTAGAGATTCTTTCCATTTTAAATATATTTTAATCAAGGTAATGGTCAATAAGGGAGTCATTTGGTGTCCATATAGGTTAAATCAGGTGTACCATCAAAATGTCACAGCTGAAGTGTGTGACAACAGATATCCAAAAATAAGTTTGAACAGATTTGTTTGCATGAAAAAACATGCCGAATGCACAACAGCAAATGGTATTGTGCATTCGCTGTTGTGAATTCTGCATATTGAATGGAGATCGCATGATAGTGGGGATTGGGAATTGTACCCTTTCCCTCACTGTAGTGCGATCTTGGAATTTGTATATATAAGTAGCAGGGAATGAGGGGGTGCAGCCCCCCACATGAGGGTGCAGGGGAGATTGCCCCCCTGCAAAATGTGTTTTGTATGACACCGGATGTGGTGGTATTTTCAAAAAATATTGACAATTTGATTTCAAATTGTCAACATTTTTTTTGTTTGTTTTTTTTCTCGGTCGGTATCGTAAGTTTTGCCAATGTTTTTCGAGTATGTGAGTACTCACAAGAAACATTCAAAATTATGGTATTAAACTGTTAAATAATTATATACGGTCATCTCCCAAGACTTGAGTAATAAATGGGTATGTAATAAGTTGTTACAAGATAGTAGATTTAATATAAAGGATATCAGATTTCTAAGAAAATATCTAGATTGTGTGTTAAAGTTCAGTTTATTTTATTTTATTTTATTTATTTTACATTTGTTTGCCAGGAAGGTCCGAATGGGTTACTGCATATTTTCAGAGGAGTCCCAGGGAGAAAAGCACCAGATTATAATAGACAACATTTATACAGAGAATTTGATCTCACAGAAAAATTCAGATGTTATAATATATACAACCGCTTATAAAAGCAGGAAATAGTTTAAATCCTGTAAATTATGTACAAGATAAATCCACATACTATAAACTTAAAATGTTATTTGTATGCTTACAGAAGCAGTACAAAGGAAGAAAGTTCAAATGTTATAAGCTGCTCTTCAGCAATTACATTCTGCTAGCCGGTAAGCCATTAGACCTCAGGAATTTGTTTTAAAAGTGTTCAGATTTGTAAAGTAATACCTACTTTTTGCTGTATTTGGATTTATACAACTAGTATTCATTTTTCTGATTCCTGACTACTGATCTGCTTATTTGTTTATTTAACTGGTTGATTCTGTCATTCAGGAATTGTGTTTTTACTGACACTACCACTGCAGCTATGTTGTCTCTATGCTACTAAAACTGATGTTATAACTGTAATGTATATCTAATTGACCTAGTCTTTGGAGTTAGAAACAGTATTTACTGAATTTAGCACTACAGTTGTATCTGCTACTGCTTCAGCTGTGCTGTTGTGTTCATTTTCCTTTTTCTTGTATGCACAGGATAATTGGCTGATAAATGTACTGTCTATGATTTATTAACCTGCTTCCAAATTAAGTTATGGCACTGTGATGTGGTTACTGTTGAAGTACTCTCAAACTGTAGCAGTAGCATCTATTCTCCTGCTTTATCCACACTATCCTCAGATTTTTATCTTTTACACCTTCCTATTTCCTCATTACTTCCTTTGACCTGTCTTTGTCTCCTTCTACTAGCTTCATCCTCTCTTTTTTTCTCTCTCTCTCTTCAGAGCACACTCAAGCAAATCTGCAGTCTGCGGCTACAACTCCATCTATACAGTGTAAGAAGGAATCAGTATTGCAAACTAAACAAGGATATACATTTTGAGCCTCAAGAGCAGGGTCAGTCCACCCAGGCATTCTACTTGTATGTTTTATGAGTGTGAAGCTATTACATTAGCAGTATTTCTTAGTAGTTCTCAGCTTGCTAATAAAACTGACTGTTGTAGCCTTGTGTCCCCGATAGTACAGTAATCCTAACTGTCCAATAGACAGTATAGATTTAATTCACATCCCTGTGACTAAATTAACCATCAAGCAGCCCTCTCAGTTCTTTCTGCCTTAGTTTGTATCACTTGGAGGATCACCTGTTTATTTGCATCTCTATCATTGCTAATGTATCTCCCTACTCTAATCTGTGCACAAACTGGTTACTAATCAGCAAGTCAATGTAAAGACACACTGCCAACCTTAATAAACTTTGCTGTCTCTTCTCTCCTTCACTTTACAGGTAGTTTGAATTATTACTTACCCTCTCTGAGGCCTTCACTGATTTCCACTGATTGCCTCTCTGGTTTCTTTGCATTCCACTTGGTTTACACCCCTTGTGCTATCTCCCTCCCCCAGTACAAAGACTATATTAGAATCCTACTGAGCATGGAGCCATCTTTAAATTTCTAGTCTCCCACCAGGACACAAGTGCTCTTCAGCAATTACATTCTGCTAACCGGTAAGCCATTAGACCTCAGGAATTTGTTTTAAAAGTGTTCAGATTTGTAAAGTAATACCTACTTTTTTCTCTTGCCTTGGTTGGCTCTGGCTCTGCCCCACTCCGTTTGCCCTCGCTAATGCTCGGGCTCTCTCCGCTCCCCTGCCCTGCCCCCTATTCCCTCCCGCCCCCACTACCTCTACATTTATAGTAATCATAGCCACACCCACAGCTCACCCTCACATCACCTCCACCAATCACAGATCCTCGAGTCATATCACATTAAACCACACCAACTTGCTCCACACAAAATACTCCCAATCACTCTCATTCCCACTAGGCATTTTTTGCATCACCCACACTACTTCCCCATCCACATATAGTGCAACCCTATAATTCCTATTCAGACCCCCCACCTAGAAACAACATAAACTTTATAACCATGACTATCACACAACTAAATCTAGTCTGTCTTCTCATAATTCTTTACAACACCACAAGTTATCACTGTAGCAATATCCCTAAACTTAGTAGCACAACACTGCATTATGCACTCTCATACACAGACACCACACATTATAATAATATCTGCCCACACTTATTCAAGAACTACATAACGGACCAATTCAGAACTAAACACATATGCTCTCATTCCTACTCAAAAAAACACAATACTTTCTCACACTCCTCACCAAACTCCAACATCTGTGTAACCATTTTAACTCCAGGCTCACCATAAGTGGGGATATCCACCCCAACCCAGGCCCAAATCCATCCTGTCCAACACAAACTGCTCCAACACAAATGTCAGAACATAACACCTCCACTTTCTTCATCCCTGGGCAGGGCAAATCAACAACAGCAGCAAAACCAACCATCTTTTAATGCTAAATATTAATATTAGAAGTATCAAAAATAAAATACCTGAACTCCAGGCCACAATAGCACACTACTCCCCAGACATAGTTGCTTTAACAGAAACCTGGCTAAATAAAAACATAGCTAACTCAGAAGTTCTCCCTACCGGCTACAATATCATTAGACAAGACAGACCACTTCGTAAAGGGGGTGGAACTGCCTTACTCTACAAGTCCAACTTAACTGTCCATCAATTACCAAACTCCTACCCCTCCCCCAATAATTGGGACATACTTATCTCACAACTTCAACTTCACCCTAAAAGGTCATCACCACAATTGTGATCTATATTCCACCTGGTAATACACCTGCTAGCCTTGAAGACTTCTTATCCTGGTGTTCTTCCACATACTCACAAGAAACCCTTATTCTGGGGTCTTCAACCTAGATTGGTTCACCTGTATATCAGAACCACCAAGTAATCTAATAAATCTCCATGGCTACCAGCAGCTAGTCCAAATTCCAACTAGGTGTGATAAAAAATCTAAAAGGGAATCCATCCTTGACTGGGTCCTAACTAACAACCCCACATTGTACCCTCACACAGGCAGTCTCCCAGACACCTTAAGTGACCACAACATAATATACTTTATACGTAGTAGAACAAGCATATGCAAAACCACTAACTATATATCCACTAGAAACACAAAAAAATTCTCTCCTGAGGTCCTGAACACTTTACTGTGTAACTGTGACTGGACCCCCCTAAAAACCATCCCACTTGACCAGGCTGTAGCATATTTCAACAAAACATTTCTACAACACCTAGACACTGTCGCTCCATTACGCAAAATCAAGGTTAGAACCTCTACAAACCCCTGGCTCAGTAAAGAAACCAAACAAATCCTCAAGTCCAGAGACACTGCCTGGCGTTACTATCAAAGAAACACAAAGCCTAACTAAGTACCAAGAACTGCGCAACCGTGCAAAGAAATGCATTAGGCTGGATAAAAAATCCTACTACGCAACATTAAAAACTAAATACCAACACAACCCAAAAATTTTGGAAAAATGTAAACCAGCTACTAAAATCCACCCAAAAAGGCTACCCCAAACCAACCACCCTGACACTAAAGTTCCCATTGAAACACAATTCAACTTGCACTTTGTGAACTCAATTCTATCCTTAGTATCACAGGACAGTTCCTTCCTCACTATCCCCCCAACACAAATAACACTAATACAAGCTTTACCCTCAAAACAGTTTCCACCACTTCAATCAAAACCATGCTCTCCAAACTAAAACCTCATCAACAGCAGCCGACCTACTCTCCAGCTATTTCTTGAAACTCACAGCAGATGCTATTGCTATCCCAGTCTCCACTCTCATAAACAGATCAATTGTTGAAAACTATGTGCCCAAACTCTGGAAAATATCCTATGTTACACCCATACATAAAGGCGGGACCTCCACTGAACTTAATAACTACAGACCCATTGCTTTACTCTCCCCTGGCCAAAATCCTACAAAAATGCATCCATACCCAGATGCTAAACTATCTCCTAGACTGCAACATCCTGTCACCTACTCAGCATGGTTTCAGACCTGCCCATAGTACCACTACAGCTCTCCTCTGCTTCACAGACACAGTAAACCGTCTCAAAAATGAAGGCCTGCAAGTGTCAACTCTTTTTGGATATGTCCAAAGCATTTGACACAGTCTCACACCAAATCCTGCTAAACAAACTAAACCAATATCATCTATCTAATTCCACTCTTACCTGGATCCAAAGCTACTTAACTGACAGGTACCAAGCTGTGAAATGGGAAAATTCTCTCTCTCCTCAGCTGCCCATAACTATAGGAGTCCCACAGAGTTCTATCTTAGGACCACTACTATTCACAGTCTTCACAAATGACCTCCACACCTCCACGCAGCATGCATCTATAATTCAGTATGCAGATGACACTACCTTAATCTGTGCTGCAGAAAACATTCCCACCCTTCTGCAAACAACTCAACTAGCATTCTCTGACGTTGAAAACTACCTTACCAAAGCCCAACTTATCCTCAATCCAAAGAAAACTCAGCTTATGATTATAACCAATTCTAACAAAAACACTAACAGTCAATTCACTATCTACTCCACAAATGCTACTCCAATTGCTCCAGTGGTACAGGCTAAGCTATTGGGAATGACCATAGACTCCCACTTAAAATTTGATAGTCATCTGAACTTAACTATTAAAAAAGTACATGCCAAACTGGGGTCACTCTACCGTATCAAACCATTTCTTACCAACAACACAAGATCAGCCATTGCTCGCTCCCAACTTCTATCCACCCTACTCTATGCATCTCCCATTCTGACTAATCTCAACAAAACTGAACTAAGCAAAATGGAAGCTTGCTATAACAGAATTGCCCGCTTTGCTGCAAATTGCTCATATAGAACTCATCACTGTACTGCTTTGAATCAGCTCCACTGGCTTGAACTGCCCAACCTCCTAACCTACAATCAGCTCTGCCTCTGTCATTCTATCTATTACCTCCCCAATAAGTGTCCTTCCCTCAAAAACCTAGTACAACATCACTCAGCCAAAAGGCCTCTTAGATCATCAAGCAAACTACTACTAGAAGTCACCAATAGCTACAATAGCTTTGGAGATGCACTATATAGTAGTTTGTTGGCTAAAAAATGGAACTCTGTCCCTACTAGCATTCAAAACACATCATCCAAAGCCTCCTTTAAAGAGCTCATCAGGCAACATCTCAAGCAAAGTTGGCAGTGCCATGATTGCTCCCCAGGCTAGTGAAAGCGGATAACATATACATACTAAATATAGAGCAATTGATAATAGTTTTTCAATCTTACTCACAAACACTGGCTAATCTACAATGTATGTACTGTACCTGTGTACTATGTATGTATTCTACCTACGTTCCAAAGTTCAGCCGTACACCACAAATCTATTACTTACCTTTATTTTTAAAATTAATATTTTTTTGATTGTTCTCTCCACTGTAACTGTTTGTGCCGCATACCACTGTAAAAACATGTATCTTGTAATTTGTGTGTATACTGATCATGTCTAAATAACTAAATGTGTCTGTAATTTTTCTTTGTGGAGCTTTTCTCCCCGGGCCTCTGCTGAAAAAGGCCTTTTCGGCTCAGTCAGACACCCCCGGTTAACAAATGTAAAATAAAATAAATAATACAACAAGTAAAACACAGTCCCCCAGTTTTAATAAATTCCATGTAGGCATAGTGTAGAGCCTATAATGATGATGTATTGCTGAGGAAGAGCTGTGGAACATGGTTATTGAATCAGTGTACGGAGTGTGTCACTAACTGTGTCCACAAATGAGTAACATATCCTCTGCACTGCCCAAGTGCATGATATCCATGTGTTTAATATATATTTTTTTAAAGTTTGTGTGGTGCAGCGCACAACAATTGACACGTGCCAGACATCTAAAAATATAAACCAGATGCATTCAATTTTTGATTTGAAGGTCAAGTTTAAGCATTGCTTAGCAGGTTTGAGTGGCTCGTCACAGTGCTTAGCAATGTTTAAATGTGTCTCAGAGGTATATGTAAAAGTATAGCAGCATTCCAGATATCCACATAGCCAAGTGGACAGAGTTACAGCCTTATGTGCAGTAGGTGTGAGGGGGGGGGGGTTGAATACATGGAATGGATATTAAGCAATTGTTTTGGATATATATATATATATATATATATATATATATATATATATATATATATATAATGCCAATTAGTTTTAAATCATGTTCTGCTGCACTCAGATAAACTCTGCTAAGACCTGCCCAGACCATCTAAGTACTGTTTAAACAATCTTTGTTTAAGCACTGCTTGGCAGTGCTTGGCATTGCTTGGCTCTGCTTAGCTGGTTTGTGCACTGCTAAACATTGCCAGTTTATGCACTGCTTAGCTCCAGCTGTGCTGGTTTGTGCAGTGCCAAGGGACATGCTGCATTTTTAAAAATTGCCCACTGGTGTGTTAGGGTGGGAAAACAGGTTATTTTCAACACAACAGGCAGGAATACAGCATAAACAGTTAAAGTTTGAACTGTGCATGCACTGTGGCAGGCGCTGGAGAGAATGCATGCTTCCAGGCACAGTGGTGGGGCATTCAGCAGTCCAGGGTGATGGTTGGATTCTGGGTGAAAGACCATGAAGACCGACTGCTGCAGGGGCAGTTCCAGAGTTCAGAGTGCAAGGCAGAGGCCTGGAACTGGCTGACGCATGATCTCACCAGTGCTACAGGTATCCCCCACACAGGTGAGCAAGTCTGTCACCACTATGATGACCTGAAGTGTCGGAAGAGGTATCTTATGGACACCTGGGTCCGGGAAGCCCAGGCTGGGAATGACCCACAAGTTTGTAAGTACTGTTAGCATTGTTTTACCAATAACTAATCTGAATGTTTGATAGACAGGTATGCATAATGGTGTGCTTCTCTCCCTACAGCTGCAGAGGAGAGAACTCACAATCTAGAGACGCATGTAGGGTACTTGGCCAGATTGTGCTGTGAGTATGGTGAGTACAGATTAATTTGCTATCTGCAGTCAAATAAACAAGAAAGAGTAAAGCATTAACTGCCAATAGGCGCATACTATAAAGATTTCTGTATTGCAATGAATGTGGACATAGGTCTATACTGCAATAAGTGATTACTGCCAACTATAATAAACAGGGAAGAGTAAAGAATTAACCCGATAATGTTAAGGAAATAAAGTTTCTACTGCAATAATTGTGGAATTACAACTGTATTGCAACACCTGCATTATATCAACTGTTGTGCAATAAAGACTCAAAACTATACCATTAACTGCATGATGGTACTCCTAATAAAGCTGTGTTGTGCCATATGAGTGGAATTAGGGCTGTTTTGCATGAAATCGAGTATGACAACTGCTCTGTAATAAAAACACAAAAGAATATGATTACCCAACTCAAGGTATAGCTAATAAAGAGTGTTATGCAATAATTATAGAGTCAGCGCTGTAATACAAGAAATGCATTATGACACCTGTTCTGGAGTAACATCTGAAGCAAAACCATTAACACCCAAGGTATACTGTGTATATCAGGATTGTCTTGTGTTAACTATTGCATTTCAACTATATGCATTCATGCTCCAAGGTATGGTGCTGCAAGCAAGTATGACAGTGTAAATGCTGTAGACTGCAAATATACTATCTGCAACTGTATGTGGGTGAGCTAGTCAGCCCAATAATCGGATATGGTCTGTAGACTTCACAGATATTTCCACCCACTAACAGTATAATGTGTACACCTGCATTTTATGTAGGAATGTATAGTTTACCTAGTATCTCTGTCATGCATGAATCTCATGCATGTGTGTTCCACTGTCACTGTAGTCTAGTATAAAACTTTAGTACTATTACCAGGTCATATTTTGCTTCCAGGTGAACTCTAGGCAAATATCAGCCAGTCAGTAGTCAATAGTGGTTCAATAGCTCAGTTTGTTAAATGCTTCTGTCTGAAGTTCATTTTGCCACACACAGACCAGGGTTTGAATCCAGTGCCATGTACTAACAGATATTACTGAATCAGTTTTGCATTGATGACAAATGTTATCTCTACAGGAAATACAGGTAAATGTGTGAAGTAGCCCTAATTATGAGTAAATAGTATGTGTGTTCAGATGTAACAGACTGTTAAGAGCATTGACTAGGAATGTGATAAGACTTCATAAAATAAAGGCAAAAAGTACAATAGTAATACAATAAAATAAAATAAATAAAATGTGTAATCTTGGTATGGCTGTATGACTGGAGAGTCTGTGAAAGTTTTCTGAAGTTCTATCTCCATGCCTGCCAAGGATGGCATGATAGTTGTTTATTCTCTGTACTGCACACATACATGTCTCTCAAGTCTCACACTGTCATGGACTGTAATTACCATTGTGCAATCCCTCTGTCACACATGTATCCTCGATATGATTATGTCAATAGCACAGTCACACTACACAGTCCACAGTACACCTTGGTAGTTATATAGGTCAACCTGATGTGTAAGTGTTCTGTAGATGTGTACCTGCAGGTGTTACTGCTTGGCCCACACTGTCCCATGTGGATAGCTTGAGAGGTATGTACGTGCTACAGCAGCTACAGGGCACTGTTAAACATAAAAAGGCTAGTCCTGCAGAGTATATGTTGTGAACTATGTAGCCTATACCACTATTAATGGACTGCATTTCTCTCTCCCCATACCCCTTATCTTTATCTAAATTTATTGTTATTATACACTGGTTATGGTTTACTACTAACATATGTTGCTCTCTAAACTTTATCTTGGGGCATGTGTTCATTATTGGCATGTATTACAATGGTTGCATATTAACATATCCTATTGAATTACCGCTGTTGTTGGCCTTATGCCA
Source organism: Protopterus annectens (assembly GCF_019279795.1). Taxonomy (NCBI): domain Eukaryota; kingdom Metazoa; phylum Chordata; order Ceratodontiformes; family Protopteridae; genus Protopterus; species Protopterus annectens. Next base: position 351,433,710 of record NC_056736.1, on the reverse strand, counting down.
TAACTGTTACTGGCATGCTGTTAATATACTGACTGTTATGTTATTTATTGTTGTGTTCCATATAATATGCATTGATATGTTACTGGGTTATCTCCACTGTTCTGACATGCTGTTATAACTAACAAAATGTTTTGATCATAACTAACCTATACACATTACTATACCTCTATCACCACAGCACATCAGGGTAGGCTGGTTCCTGCTGATCTGCCTACCCTGCCTCAGTCAGCCATGGCATGGGGTCCTAGAACATCTGGGACCCAAGATGGTGGTGCCCCCTCCACTGGTCCTGCACCACGTTTGGCTGGAACTACCTCAGGGGATGGGGTCCATCCCCCTGGGTGCAGTGGCCAAGGGGCAATAGTCACACAGGATCAGCTACTGGTGATGGTGAACAATATTGTGCTTAGGAGTTATAAAGAATGCCTCTGCTGGATTGAGGGCAGACTCAACAACTTGGTGGAACCTGGTGGCCTTGGTGCCCAGTCTCCAGTACAGCCACCTTCGGGGCAGTGCAGGATTAGTGTTATGAGTCCATGGCTGGGGAGCTCAGTCATACTGCTGCCATCTGGGGACACATGCATCTCTGATTCCACAACACCCTCCCTGTCCAAGGTGTTTACCCCCCTCATGTATCACACACCACCCCTTTATGCTGTCTTGACTGTCTGGTCTGTCTGAAAATGCAATCTCTCTTACCCAGCTTACCTCCCCACATGTACCTACATCCCTTCCTTAATATTTCATTCACTCCTACAAAAAGTGGGCACCTGTCTCACAAAAAAAAAATATCGCCCCATACATAGCTCTGGATTTCATTCATATGTTAACTGGACATAATTAATTAGGTCCAATTGGCTTGACAACACATTCATGTTGTCCTTCCCCCTGTCTCTGGGGTTTGAGGGTCCAAATTCATGCACAAAATTTGTAAAAACTGCACAGCTTTTGCCGTACAAGACATAAAAAGTTGTGGTCCTCTCCTACACTCTTCATGCACAACCTTACCAGCCTTTCAGTATGTTTTTCCTCCCTGCTTGCCCTTATTTCACCACTGTCCTATCACCCCCTTTTTCTTGTCTTTATTAATTTTTAGAACAGGTTTGCGTGGAGCTAAGTGGCGTTCGCACAAACCCACTAATATGTGCTTTAATGATGTTATGTGTTTCTCACAGTGTTGGGCTCATCTGCAAAATAACCACCCCTGCCACAGCTCAACCCCAGGCCCCTGTCAACTACAGCATAGTGCATTAGCTCACTAGGCCATTCAGCTCTGAACTAAAGCGACTGTTTTCAGCAAAATATACTAATTGCCACTGACACACTGCAAGTACATATAATGGAAAATTGGGAGTTTACCTGGGACAGTGATGCAAGCACCACACCAGTACACAGCCAAATAAATAATAATGGATGTACGTGAGGCCTGAGATGCCAGACATACCTGTCAACTGTACAGATTGTTGCAGACTGTCCAGAGCGTTGCCCCCTATTTTTGTCCCAGTTTTCATAAAAGCATATTTTTCTGGCAAAGTAGTGGCAAGTCATTAAAGATTGAGGTTAGAAAATCACAATAGACATTTCAGTGTCACACTTCATACACTTGAGAAAACGCATGCTAATGCAACACCTGTTATTCTATCAGCATTCTAAGTTTGTAAGAGAAATATGTATAGACTGTCCCTATTCATGGGCCTTTTTCCCACTTTTATTTATTGGGATGTCCAGATTTCTTGCTTTAACAGGTTGAGAAGTATGATAGTAGGTAACTGATGTTCTTCGTGTTTCACTGTTGCAGTCATCACATTTAGGTTATCCGTGCCAGGGTAGACCTCGGCCAGCCCGAATACCAGAGGCATAGTATTTATGCGTCGGTTGCTGTCACTTCAGGAATGACGTCAGGTCATTAGTAGTATAAAGTAAGGCAGCCGACACCATTACATCAGTCTTTCTTGCCATGGACACCAAAGCAGTTCGTACGAGTGCCAGTCGGCCGCTACCTGAGTTTTGTCTACCTATTTGAAGCTGAAGTCTTCTAAAGCTAGGTATCCCATTGGGGATCCTTTTTTCTTGCACTAATCGATGTCAGAAAAAGTTAACAATTGTCTCGCCTGTGGAAAGCAAATACCACACCGAGACTTTCATTTTTACTGTGTCACATGTTTAGGCCCAGACCACGATGTCCCCCACTGTCGCTTCTGTGCTTTGTTCAATGCCAGAACTATCCATCATCGGGCCCTTATTGTAGCTAGATATTTTCACATACAGTCCTCGAACTCCGATATGAGTTCGGTTAGCCATCCAACAGCAGATCTTCCCAAAAAAGTAAAGATAAAGACAGAGACAGAACGCACAGGTCCAAACCTACCGACAATGCTTCTGTTAAGCTAGTCGTCAGTTTTCTGGTCCTCAGGGAGGTGCTTTCGCAGCCACTGATGCCCACTTCTGTGGATTTGCAGGCCACTACCGAGACCCTTTCTGAGTCCGGTATGCTGCAAAACTCTTCTTCGACTAAGGATCCTGCAGTCATCTTTACCTTGGATGGGTCCGAAGTTGCTGAGCAGGCACCAGCTTCCGAGAAAGTCCTTCACACTACCGATTCTCAACACAAACCGTCTTCTTTCGCTACTACTGTTCTTTTGAAAACTACGAGTTTCTTAGGCCCAGGGTACGAACCACACCCAAGAAACCGATGACCCAATCTCAGGCACCTGCTTCCTTGCCTCAGTCTCAAAGGCTTAAAATGGCAGAAGACCTTATTGTGCTGATCAGGGGAAGCCAAGCTACCCCCTCCAAATGGAAAAAAGGGTCTGTCCCCTGTAGTTTTGTCTGAACAAGATTCAGATGACTCTGATGCATCTGAATATGAAGATATGCAACCCCTCTCTACTTATGAGGATTCTGATGCAGAGTATTTCATCCCTTCCTCCTCTCCCCCAGAGGATTTTTCCTTTGGGGAAACCCTTCATACCTTAAGGGAGCATTTCCAATGGGAGAGTCAGGACTACCCTCACTCTAAAAAGAGACTCAGGGAATTCTTAGAACTTTCACAGCACAGACCCTTGGCCATCCCCCAAGTACTGGATGTTGTGGAGGATGTTTTCCTGGAATCCAGTTTGACTCCTGACACCCTCCCTCCTGCACCCAGAAAACCAGACAGGTACTACTGAGTCCCTGACTCACACAGATTTCTTTTTAAAAATCCTACTGCTGACCCTGAGGTCATTTCTCAAGGGCCTAAAGGGAGTAAAGCAACCTCTGCTAAGAATCCCACCCCCCTCAGATAGGGATTCCTGAGCACTAGACAGATGGGGTAAAAAGGTATACACCTCAGCTACTCTTGCTATCAGGGCACTAAATTGTTAGTTCCATATGCTAAAATTTCAGCAACATACCCTGGAACTCCTCAAACAAAAAATGACTTCCTTTCCTGCTTGTGCGGAATCTAAAAGAGTTAATGCATTCTGCAAGTCAAGTAACTAAACACACCTTACACTGTAGTTTTGATGCCATAGAAGCTTCCTGCAGGGCAGCAGTCACCAGATCTGTCATTAGAAGGCATGCATGGCTTAAGGAACAGCCCTTACAAGACCATTTCAAATCTAAATTGTTGGATGCCCCCCTGCACAAAGACAACTTGTTTGGCACTAAGGCAGAAGAGGTCTTAAAAAAGATGGAAGAAAAAGCAAAATCTATGCAGGCAGTTAAGGATTTCTTACAGGTCCAGCCACCCAGGTTCAGCAGGGATTGTCCCACCAAGCACTGGTCCTTTCCTGCTCCCACTAAGCCAGTCCAGCCCACACCCCGGGGAACCAGACCCCCAGACAGCAGCCACATGGAATGCAGAGATCTAAACAGTGGACTACCTCCATTTCAAAACCAGGGAGTTCTAAGCCACCCCTTTATGGTAAGAACTCACAATGACTCACCCCCCCCCCGCCCACCTTCTCTTACCCTCCAGGAGCTGCTACCCATGCTTTCCAAGGATGCTTGGCTAGCCACCCTATATCTAAAAAAGGCCTACCTCCATATTCCTATCAGGGAATCATGCAGGAAATATCTATACTTCAGAGCAGGATCTCAGCACTTTCAGTTCTCTGCACTTCCATTTGGCTTATCTACTGCTCCCAGAGTTTTCATAAAATGTCTGGCTCTGGCCATTGCCTTTTGCAGACAAAGGGATATCCAGATTTACCCATACTTAAACGACTGCCTAATTCAGGCAGACAGCCAGGAAAATCTGCTCAAACACCTGGCCTTTGTAAAGTCACTACTAACCTTCCTAGGGTACACAATCAATGAAAAGAAATCCAAACAGGTTCCCACCCAAAGGATTATATTCCTGGGAGCAAGCCTGGACACAGCATCCTAGATGGCATTCTTTACACCAGAAAAGCAAAATTTCCTGACAGCCTACTTCTCTCAACTAGTCACCAGACCCCAACTATCTGCAAGGAAGATCCTGCAAGCTCTGGGGTTCATGGCATCTTGCATACTACTCATTCCATATGCCAGACTGCATATGAGGAAACTTCAGTGGTACCTAAAAAGCCTTTGGTGTCAACACTCTCAAGACCTGGAGACTCTTATACCTATAATTCCTTGCCTCAGAAAATATTTTCTTTGGTGGGCAACAGCATGCTCCCACAACAAGGGATTACCTTTCTCACCACCCCCCGCCACACAGACCCTCACCACAGACACATCAGACTATGCCTGGGGTGCACACCTGGATGGCAGGTGCATACTGGGCCAATGGAGCCCACAGCAAATCCCTCTGCACATCAACCAAAATGATATGATGGCTGTCCAGCATGCCTTGATAACTTTCAAGCCCCTTCTCTCCCCAGGGGCTCTCCTGATCAAAACAGACAACACCACTGTAATGTGGTATGTCAACAAACAGGGAGGGACCCACTCCTACCCTCTCTGCAGGCTGGCCATGACCTTTTGGCACACAGCCTCTGCCATGCAATTCCACCTGTTAGCACAATTCCTACCAGGTTCTCTCAACTCTCTGACAGACCAATTAAGCAGAAATCTTCTGGACCCACACGAGTGGCAGCTCAACAGAAGAACCTTCACCCTAATAACTCAGAAATGGGGCACCCTGAAGGTCGACCTCTTTGCTTCCCACACCAACCATCAACTCAGCAACTGCTACCTATGTTTGCAAGTCAAAGGCCTTGGAGGTAGGGACACACTGCGCATATTTCTATAGCCAAACTATATGCTGTTTACTACTTTGTGATTGGCACACATTGTTACATAACAGATGTACCTCACGCGTATGCCTCAATTGGGCTGTAAAGGGAACCCTTACCCTGAATTTGCTGTGACAACACAGCTGACACTGCTGCCTCAGTTACAGGTACAGCTTGCTGTGCTCCAAAGAGTTCACACTCCTCCTGTATGTCCTAGGCTGCAGCATCAACTGCAGCCTGGAACATGCACAGCTGTATGTTCAGATAGCTGCTACAGATCTAACACACCTCACAACCCCCTAGAACAAGGGATCCAGACACACCCATACATAACGGGTGGGGGGAGGGCAAAGGTCCAGCGACAGGGTCATGTTTCACAGTTTGCCCCTACAAAGATAGTCTGATGGGTATGACATATCACATTCACATTTCCATCTCCTTACTGACCTCAATCTACAATGTTTACCACGGAACTGTCAGATAATTACAATGTCATGGGACAATGGCCAAACATGTCATGCAAAACTGTGAAAATACCTCAGAAATCTCAACAGTGGGCAGTATTTGTACCTACCCTCTGTGATGCTGTAGTCTCCACACCTCACTAATGTTCACCCAAAGACTAAGAAAGGGGCCAAGGCCTACATGAAGGCCTTAAATATTGCACTGTGATGCCATGTCATTGGCTAATGAAAGTGCAATCCAGCTGTTTTGGATGCAATTAGCAAGTCTGAGACACAGACTGGTGCACAGGTAATTACCTGTTAATGAGCATTACCAATCAACTGCATATGGGAACAGGTCTGTATGTTGTTTTGCTCACACAGACAAAAGATTTGCAAGATATTTGCAGAGGAACACTTCAAAAAAGGAGTACTTCACTCTATCAGGTATGTAATACATTTCCCCATATAATTAGATGCAGATGGTAGGATGGAGGTTTGGGGAATAGGGATTGCAACAGTCATACAAGCCTGTCATACTTCTATGTTATTGACATGCAGGTGATACTCTGCTGTCCAGAAGCTATGGGCATGCCTCTCAACTGTTCCTGCTTTGAGTCAAATCCCAGCTCTGCCCCGACACTCATTGGCTGTTGTAGGAAAGCTAGTGGAATCTGTGTTAGACATAGTGACAATACGTAAGGATGTACACTCCTGTAACATCAAACTATGTACTATCATTCACAACTTCTCAGTCTCTCAATTCCACACATAAATAGTGCTGGCATTCTACTGGTGTCCCTGACTGTCCCTGATGTACCCTGGTCAGGTCACTGTTTTGTTGACATTCATCCCTCATTGGTTGAGAGCTATGGCTAACATATCTGCCAACCCCCTACAAACAGGGATTCAGTCATAGCCATAAGTAATGGGGGAACGCAGGCCCAACCTCAGTGTCAAGGATAGATATTGGCAATACAACATAAAACTATGAATACACTAACAGATATTAATGTAACATGCATGTTTTCCGAGGGGTATGGTGTGCAACAGCCAGCTTCCCTATTGCCCATCAACAACCATCAATGAATGGCCAACCATTTGTCAGACATCCACATGTTTGTGCCAGAAGGAACACATTCATAAGGCACATGTTCACAGTCCACAAACATCTGTGTAGTGGGGAGGTGTGATGCCTACAGGGAACATATTCTACAGCAGGTTTGCATTGCTGTCTGTCATTGTGGCACACTGCTGTTGCTGGGCTTTCCCCATATAGTTGTTGTAATATCACACAGCTATTTGTCCGACAGTGGCTGTATGAGATATTAGTGTGAGCTTACCCTTAGGGGACACACCACAGTAGACTGCAGTGATGGGTGCAGGGACATAGAGCTGAATCTGTCCATGCACACAGGGACATACCCAGTATTGCTTCTATCTTGGTGATAGCCACACATGTAGTGTGGTGATAGACTGTGGGGTATGACGTGTGAGGGAGGGGTGGATAGTTCAGGTGGTATTGGTTGTGCAGGGCCTGTACATTGTAAATTTCCACATATCTGGTCCTGTTATGTGTCCCCCTCTTGTTGTCTTTCAGGAACAATGTATCGAAGGAGGCATCCCCCATTCACAGCTGCTGAGAATGCTGTTATCCTGGATGGCCTCAAACTGCATCATCACATTCTGATTTCAAGGGGTTGCCAACATTGTGACCAGTAGGCAGCACTGTGGGGTGACCTTGTCAGGGTGGTTAACCAAAGTGGACATCAGGACAGGACCAACAAGCAGGTCTGACAAAGGGAAACAGATATGCTCAATGCTGCACACCAAAGGGCAGCTGCTGTTGCCAGGGATCATGCTGCCACTGGTGGAGGTCCTGCAACAGAACAACCACTCCCAGCCACAGAGGAATTCCTGGCAAACCTAGAATCAACCACCAGCTCCCAGAATCCATCAACCCATACATCCTGGAGGTGGGTGTCACAGTGTCCACATCAGAGGAGCATCCAGGTAAGCTTACTTTGTTCACCAATGTAATACTATATCAGTCATTGTGGCAGGCGTTGCATACCAGTATATGGGTGTCAAGTCTATCTGCATTGGGAGGGGTTGTTTTAATGCACAGTTGTGCACACATGCTCAGAATTTCAGCAATGTAGGCAGTATCACATTAGCTACTGCTCAAATGGATATACGCACATATTACCCTCTAGCATGGCAACATTTGGTATTGCTGACAATCCTTCTCCCTCACATTTTCATAGGTACAGCAAGTGTGGCCAGAGTCTGTGGTTCTGTACCTGGTAGGTATGATACCATTGTTGTATGGCATATATATACCATATGAACATTAAGGACTACCATTTATCCCAAGGCACAACTGTTATGCTTAGCCAGAGTGGGACAGTTGTATGTTCCATATCGGAGCAGTTGACTACAGTGCATACAATGTATAATCACAGCTGTGTATCTCTACAAACACTAACATGTTTGCAGTTATAGTCATGAAGAAGTATGCAGCCTGCTATACAGGAGGAATGACTCCAGGATGTCTGTTCTATCACTATAAGGAGAGGGTACATACCTGTGGCAGTGATACTACAGCAGGCATATCATTCTCAGGATAGGTGTACTGGGTATTATGTGTAGTTCTATCACATACACTGTCATATTGCGTACCCCACAGATGTAGTGCAACATTCACTGGATATAGCTGAACTCCATGTTAGAAAGAGCCTGTCTTGTCTGTGTATGTTGTGTGTTTGTGTGTTGTGCATGAGATTGGTGATGAGAAGATGTGTGACTGGTAATGCAGTTGTGGCTCCTCATCTGTATGACTCTGTGTGGATTACCATACATAATAATGCAGGTAATAATGTACTGATATTGTCTTTCTCCTCACAGGTGAATGGAGGGGTTGGAGTTTGTCCCCCTCACAACCTGATGTCAGTGTCCCATCGGGCTCTGATGATGATGGTGGCCATAGTGAGGTGCAGGTGGGGTTGTTGAGGGCTGAATCTGTCCCAGAGGTTGACATCCCTCTTCTGCACCCATTGCCCCCCTATGCAGTCAGTATGCCCTTACATACCCAGTCCCCAGAGACCACAGATATTGGACAGTTGCATGGTGTCAACATTGAACAGGACAGTGTGATAACTATGGCATCACTGAGTGTATACATTGGCCATAGCCAGACAGCTGGTGAGGTCCCAAACAGGCAGATTGACAGGGGTGCTCAAAGGGGGCACTGCTGTCCGTCCACCTCTTGTCAGAGGTGTGACATCATGGGACAATTGCTGCATGTTTTGGGCCATCATGGAGGCAGGGGCACATACTGAACACAACACAAGATGGATGCACAGGGTCATGGCTGCAGCACAGTCTGACATCCATGACTGCCTCCACTGCATTGGTGATGCCATGGATGGTTTCACTGATGTAGTGGACAGATGGTGGGCTGAGACAGTGTCTGTCTTTGACCACACATTGTCTGTGCTGGAACATCTGGTTGGGGTAGGAAACCGGGCACGTGGACGTAGGTCAGCAACACCATCTGCTGAGAGACCATGTGTCCGTGCACGCTGATGCTCCTGTAGTGGCAATACCTTCAGCACTACAGAGGGAAGTGTGTTATCCACAACACAATATGGCAGGCCATGGGGACATGGTCCTGGGTGGTCCAGTGGGGGACACGGGCCCAGCAGATAGCAGTCACCATCAGGTACTAGCACCGCATCTGACCTTGGGCATGGTGGTGCCAGTGCCACTCCTGACAGAGGAAGTTCCTGTGTTCATGGCCAGAGACAGTGAACTGTCCACCCTGTCATGTACAATCCCAGGGGCGGCCCATGCTATTGGACTGCTGGACTGCAGCCCCCCCCCCCAGCTATAAAAACAGAAAGAAAGTAAAATAAAATACAAAGAAAGAAAATAAAAAAATGATCGCAAGTAGCGGACCTTCGTGCATGCACACTAGCAGCATTTCCGATATCCGGACTGCTGCTGAACCAGTCTGGAACATGCACAGACTGTCTCGGCAGCAGTCTGGATTAAGAAGCATTCAAGTGCAGAGATCCCACAAGTCTATGCAGTTGCAACTGACTGTTTTGCACAGGGTCCTGGGTTTAAGACTTGGCAGTGAAATGTATGATGGTAACACCACATTTTATTCTAGCAACTTTCCAACATTATACAAGCAATGTTTAAAATGTGTCCCTGGTTTTTGGACTTTTGTCCCCCCAACAATAAAACTTTTGCTTTTTCCAGATTTCTCTGTGCTGCAAAGTTCAGGGATACAACTGAGTGAGTAGATTTTACAAGGAGCTGAGAACTGCAGGGGAGCAAAGGTTTAGTGCTGCTTATGCTGAGTCTGCTTGCATTGTTAATAGCACAACAGGTAGTATACTTGCTTTTGGTGCAGAAGGCTGTGGGTTCTACTCCCACAGTACAGTATCAGTTTGTCATCCATTCCCTATTGCAATATTGCTAGCTTATCATTTTTTTAGTGTAAGATAGGCAATTTATTCCTCAAGGGTAACGGGCACTTTATTTGTAGATGAAACAATGAATTACAAAGTTGTTTGCTAGCAGAAACCTCTTCATTAGTTACAGATCTCTTTAATGTGGAATTATTTAGATGACTTTTACTTCTTCAGAGATTGTGCATATTTACTGATACTGGTGGACTGTAGAAGTTTGAGTAGACTTTTATGATGGAAATGTTCTGAATTGGGCAGTTTTGTCATTACTGGTGCATGCATTTTGTTTCATTGTTTACTGGAAAAATTTCAAAACAATAAATTTAAAACACCCTCTAAAACTGTACTGTATTGTACAAGGAATATAATTTAATACAATCAGGAAGGTGTATGAAAGAGCATGTGTATGTTTCGTGTGCAAGGGGCCTGTGATTTGAAAACAGCCCAAACCCAAAGTTAATCTGCCACTGGCAAAATGTATTTTCTTTGAATGTGGGTTTCAATGCTGTTTCAGTGATTGTGAGTTTTCAAGGGCAGAGAAGTTTTAACGCTAAGTCTGTTCTCATTGTAAGACTGCATTGTTTTGTTTAGCAAATATGATATCTATTAGTGTTTGCGCTGTAAAATGCAAAATAAAACTTTTAAATGAAGTCCAAACCATCGCAGAAGTAAAGTAGTATGCACATTAGTATTTATGGTAAATGGGGTGAAATAGCCAAGTAATGGTTCATTGGAATGGCTGTAGGGGGGAAGCTGCATTCGACCATGATTTTGTAAGGGGAAGGGCAGCAAACTCAAAGATAGCCCCGGCTGAACTATACCTCTCAACTGTCCAGATTTTTGCAGAATAAATAGATTTTTGCTTCTTATTTTTCGTTTGTTCCTCATAAAATTTGTGGTTTTCTGTCAAATCATTTAGGAATGAAGTCACTAAATAATGACAGACACTGAGTTTCAGACTTCATAGCCTTCAGAAAAATGCATGCTAAAGCAAGACCTGTTATTCAATCAACTGTCTCAGTTTATACAAGAGCAATTTTTACTAGTGTTTATATGTTCCCCCCATATATTTGGCCTTGTCCAGATTTCCTGCATTAACAGGTTGAGAGGTACATGCAAATAAATTGCTTTATAGAATTAGGCATATCCAAACCTGTCAACTGTCCCAAATTGTGGCTCAAAATGTTGCTCTTCCCCTAATAATGCCTCCGCAAAATGGCAATTTTGGAATAAAACATGGAGGGTTTAACATTAATAAATAACTGTAATAATCAGTTATAGATTACTTTTATTTCAGAAATGCATGTAGATTCTTTTATTTTGTCAGCTGCTCAAGTTAGCAGTACTAATATTAAAAAGTGTCCCTTCTTTGACAGGTTCCCAGCTGTATTGTGTGGCTATTTTATATTTTTGAATCACATTTTTGGTCCATTTTTCATAACATTGTGGGGTTTTTTTTGGCAAATTAGTGGCAAATCATTAAAGACTGACATTAGAAAACAATGACAGACATTTCAGTTTCAGATTTCATACCCTTCAGAAAATTCATACTAATGCAAGACCTACTATTCTATTATCTTTCTAAGTTTATAAGAGCAATATTTAAAAATTGTCCTTATTTTTGGGCCTTTGACCCACTTCTATGTATGGCTTTGTCCAGATGTCTTGCTCTGAGGTTGAGAGGTATGACAAATGTGTCAGGGCCATCACAGTCAGCCAGAGACATTTCAAATTGGGACATACTTGTTGCACCCCACTCCCCCATGTAGTGACTCTGGATGTGTCCAAGCAAGGCAAGGAGCGGTTATGCAGTGTAAATGTGCAGACTATCCCCCCATCCAAGGTAGACGCAAGTACTACAATGACTTTTCATCTGTCCTTGATTTTGCAGAATGTTCTGGTTTCTGTCATATTTTTATACTGTTGATTTATGCTTATTATTATTCAGAAAGTGTCTGTTGCTCTGTGTTTAAGTAGCAGTGCTTTAATGACCATCTGCTAAGCTTGTCTGAGATTGTAAGATGCAAGTAAGTTTTAATAAGCATACTGTTAAAGAATTGCCAACACTGAAAGCCTTTCTGTTGTTGCCATGCAGAGAATACCTACATAACTAGATAACATATAAGCCTTGGGTATTGAAATGCATATGACAGTATTTGTAATAAAGGACAGGATTACATTATTTTAAGAGCTCATTACAGGCTTTACCTGCAAACTAAACAGAATGCCAATCTATCATGTGTGGTCCATATCCTGTGCAGTAATCCTTTAAGCAATGTATGTTGAGCTTGTTTCCTGTTTGCTTTTCATTTTTTACTTTGATCATATTTTCCCCATGAAACGAGTAGATAGTTGTTGTCAGGCAGCAGGTCTTTTTTGGATAAGAAACATTTTTTACAAGTGGGGGTATCACAGAGATTGCTACTTTCAGCATGTTACTTGGTACTTTAACAAAGCTGAATATAAATTATAATTAGAACTGGAGTACAAGGAGACATGGTTTGAGCTGAGTGCTGCTTGTTTTTCTTAGACTTGATTTTGACTAGCATTCCAGTAATGTATTTAAAAAGTAATTTATTTTTTCATGTCTCACAACCTTTTTGCTTCCATCTAGATATTAAGTAAGCTGTCATGCAGCCAATGGATAGAAATATGTTTTTTCTTCTACACTGCATTTTGCCTTGATTGGACTCTCATAATGATGGTTTGGCACCCAGGGCAGAGTATTTAATTAAAGTTACAGTTTTTGTGGTTTTGAGCATAGCTCCTCCCCCTTCTAGTTGGCCACACCTGTTCCCATTGACCCCACCCACTCAGCTGTCTCCTGCAGCCGCCACCGTACAGTCCACAGCTGTCCAACATACACATGTGTAGGGCTAACACTGGGCTTAATAGTGGACGTGCGCACCCTCAAACATCACTGTCATATGCAGGTCACCAACAGACACAAGGCACCTCTCTACAGCACATCTGATCAGCACCCCTTCCTGACACACATGTTACCAACTGTATGACACAGCCTAGGCCTCTGGCACCCTCACACTATACCCTGTGCATGTGATGATGCCTGTGCCACATCCCTGTCATCTGTGCCATTGATGCAGGGACATGCAAATATGTGTCTGATGCACAGGGTGACTATATTACTGTCAATGTAGTTGTGTAGTGCAGTATTATTATGCCATTTCGGGTGTCATGGGCATGACAGGTATGTGTGCTGGCATGTGTCATGACTACACAGCAAACCTTGTGCATCTTAGGTGCATGATGTTAGACTGGTGCTAGTGTGACAAAATGACAGGTGTATCATGGACCTGTGTATGTTTCTGTTCCAGGGGTTTGAGTGGTTATGCTACAGACACATGGTGGCAGTACAGCAGCACAGGATAGCATGGCAGCACAGCAGAAATATGACATCAGCAAGGTATGGCAGTATTTGTGCATGGTTCCTAGGTGCATATGTGTAGAAGGTCATGTTTGAGACAATGGGGCAGCCGGTATAATTGTGCACTCATACTTTGTGTAAATGACTGCTACCCTTTATGCATGTCACCTGGGTTTTCTGACCATACAAACCTAGATGGTGGCAGACATCAGTGATGCCTTTATAGGACCTGGAGCTTGTCACAGGGCTGTAAAATGCACAACCATTACACAGAAATCACCCATGTGAGCAATCTGTAGTGATACTAAGAGATATATCTGCAACCACATGCATGGACACATACACAGAGTTGGCTTGTGGGAGATTATAACCCCTACCTATCTACTATTACACTCTTTAGCTCACAGTAGTTTTTGCATGTGCCATGGAGCTTATTGGAGTTTGGACTGTCAGCTAGTACTCTTAAGGTGGATGACATCAGCAAGCCTTGTAAGGGAGGGCATTTAGAGGCCAGCAGCTAGTCATAGGCCTATAAAATGCATAACCGTTGAACAGAGATTGCCCATATGGGCTTGTCCATAGTGCTGCACATGGATACATGTACACACACACACACACACACACACACACACACACACACACACACACACACACACACACACACACATTGGTTGATGTGAGATTACAGCCCCTATCTATCTAGTAGTACACATTACAGCTTGTAGTACTGATTGCACGTGTCACATAGATTACTCGAAAGTAGACTCTCAGCCAGTGCTGTTAAGGTGGATGACATCAGCAGGCTTTCAGAGATAGGCATGTTTGTATTACACAGAATGAGTTGCCTGCAGAGTGCTCCAGTATGTTGCTGTTATTCTCTCTAGTGTCATAGGATTGGGATACCTGTTAATATCCCTGCTATATGTGTACAGTTCTAAGTATGGCCATGTCTGGCTGGTTGCAGTTTGGTAAGTGGACAATCGGCCATGGACAATATGGCTTGTCCAAGGCCAGCGTTACAGCCATTGCACATTACACCACCTGCTTACCACTGTCTGTCTACAAGGTGACATTCCACAGGCACAGGGTTCTGTGGGTGTGTGTACTCTGTCATTTTGCAGCCTTGGTCTGTTACCATCAGGCAACTGTTGTGATGTGTAGGTGCAGATAACCCCAGCATTCTGCATGTTAAGTGGGGACATTCCTACATCCCCACACACACGTGTGTATAACAGGGATGTCATCTCAACTCTTGCTTTGTGTGTACGTTATGTAAATGTGTTATGTAGATATGTGTGGAGAGTCTATATCAGTCCATACATTCTTTCACTATATATATATATATATATATATATATATATATATATATATATATATATATATATATATACATACATATATATATATATATATATATATATATATATATATATATATAAATATATGTGTGTGTGTGTGTGTGTGTGTGTGTGTGTGTGTGTGTGTGTGTGCATGTGTGTGTGCCACATACTGATAGCTAGGGTAATCATGTGTGAGGCGGATAGGGGGAGACATACATAGCTGTCTGTATGCACAGACATATTTTCACATAGCTGTTCTTTGGGTGGAAGAGGCAATAGATATGGGCTCAAGTTAGCTAAGTGTAGGAGCATGTCCAGTGTGACTGTCAGTGCTCACAAGGTGATTCCAGGCCAGACCTACCAGTACTCCAGTCCAGGATTTTGTGTGCTGCAGACCACTGGCTGCTGCATCTGTTTCCGCACTCCAGCACTTCCCTGATATTTTGTCCAAGGCATTCCCCATCTGTTTGCTGAATGTAATATGTGACTCATACCTATCAACTGTACAGATTTGCACACAATGTCCAGATATTTGTATTATATCCTTGGTCCGTGTTACATAACATTTTGGTTTTCTGGCACATTAGTGGGAAATCATTAAAGAGTGACATTAGTAAATAATGACAGACATTTGAGATTCAGATCGCAAACACTTCAGGAGATTCATGGTAATGCAAGACCTGTTATTCTATCAAGTCTTTATGTTTGTAAGTGCAATATTTAACACTTTCCTCTATTTTTGGGCCTTTGTCCCACTTATATTCATGGCTTTAGACAGATTTGTTGCTGTAAGAGGTTGAGAGGTTTGATGTGCTGGAGTACATGCTGTAACACCACATACAGGGTGACAGTTTGCATACCTCTCACTGTACATGTTTTTACAGAATGTCTGACCTATTGCCCCATATGTCTGCTCTGTTCCTCATACAGTTGTGGTTGTCCAGTAGTATACTGCAAAATGCAGGCACTGCAGCATTGTTAGTACTGAAACATTTAAGTGATGGCCTTTACAACCTGCAGCTAATCTGACCAGTTGCAACCTGCTGTTATACTAGCCACCTTCTAGTTTACTCAGACCATGTATAATGTCTGCAGGTTTGGCTCTCTGCCCCCCCCCCCATTTTCTCTGGCTTTGTTCAGCTGTCTTACAGTACAGATTCCAGCATTAAGACAGCATCTGGGAATCCTACCATACGAGTAGCTCACATGCAAAAATTGTAGATGCTGCCAGCTTCAAACCATCAACACTAGCACCCATGCCAATGTCCTTAGCCCAGTGAGCCACATCAGACACCAGAGAGTAAGATAGGTTTAATTCCTCACACTATCAACAGCATATGGACATACACTGACCCCTGCGTTTTGTGGGTAAAATATGTGAGCAGGTTGTATGTCACAGCCCTGGAAATGTGTGGTCTGTTGATATATCCTTGCAGACATACTCTGTTACTGCAGCTGTATGGGAACACAGATGTGTTGGGGGTAGGGGACTCTGGCATTGAGAGTCATGCATCTGTCCTATGACCCCACTGTTTGGCATTTCCCTTGTATAATGCAGTGGGGTTTCCAGCCATGTGGCCCAATGAATATTATGAGACACTCAGTATTAGACAGAGTACCTGTTGTCCCAAGTGGCTGTTATATCTCTGCAAATTGCCCAACAGCCCACTCTATTCCCTTACATGCAACAGGTCCATACATATGCGAACATAGTCTGTTACCCCGTATATTTGTTGTATAGCAGAGTGGCTTATCCTGTGAAAGCAGCGGTTGAAAGACTTGTGTTTTAGGACTGACTCTGTCTGTTACACACTGTACACAGCCAATACATGATTAGGTACAGATTGTGTGGAGTGGCTGGCATCATTTTTACTTTGTATACAAGTTGGAGTAAGGTGCCAGTCCCTAGGACCCTAGGTTGTCAGTGTATGTGCTATGCATTGCCTCTTGGCCAAATTCAGGGCATACTAGGGGTGCCTACATCTGCCTACAGGGACACCCTCAGGGGGTTCCTCCTCTGAGTCCCCCTGTGGTTGTGGCTGTGGGGACCTAGGCACTCGTGGGAGGCTGTGCGTCCCTTCCCTGTGATGATACTGCCACAGTTGTTTCTGCAGGATCATATTGTGTAGCATGGCACATACTGTAAACAGATGTGCACATGTGGCTGGAAAGTACTGAAGGGCTCCACCAGATTTATTGAGGCATGGGAACCAGCACTTGAACAGCCCAAACACACACACTTTGATGTTTGTAGTTTGTACGTGTGCCTCATTATGGCGTTCTTTGGTAGGTGTGTGTGTGCATTTCTGATGGGTGTCATCATTCACAGTTCCAGTGCGCAGCCAGCATCCATCAACAGATGGCCATACAGGATGTCCCCCACAGGCATACATCTGGTACAGCTGTGATGCATGCCAGATATGAGAGTTGTGATAACTGCCAGGGCTGCCAGCACACACATTCATGATAATGCCCTGGACATTGCACATGACCTGGCAGTTGATGGAGTGGTACCCCTTGCGGTACCCTCTTTACCAGGTGGTGCCTTGATGTGTACATGCGTGCAATCTATGGCACTCAGTACAGTAGAGTAGTGTGCTACACAGCAGAAGAGATGCATACCACTGGCCCTTTCCTCAGGTGTGCAGAGTAGATAAATGTGCTCACTGGCA
The DNA here is from genome assembly GCF_019279795.1 of Protopterus annectens. NCBI lineage: Eukaryota > Metazoa > Chordata > Ceratodontiformes > Protopteridae > Protopterus > Protopterus annectens. The sequence continues at coordinate 351,416,185 of NC_056736.1, read as the reverse complement.
TATGTTTGCATGGCATCCAGGAAATGGTGGAGTACCCTGGATGCTGATGCCTGTGAGACCCCCCCATCATGTCCCCAGTTGGTCTTTGAAAAGTACCTGTAACTAATATCCTAAGGTCTACACATACCTTTGTTTCCAGTGAGATGGGTTCCTCTCTGTTGGTGCTGGGTCTGAGTTGAGGATGGTAGCACTCAACAATCTCCAGCTCATGTAGCCCCTGGAAGGTTACCCTGGGCCTGAACACTCTTCTCCTTCTCAGTCTCTAAGCCTATTGTCAGCAACAGCATCAGAAATGACCTCAGCATCTAGCACATACAGATGCAGCAGAGCTGCAGTAGCCCTTAGCATTCTCTCAGTTAAAATTCCCAAGTCTGTACTCCACTGGTGTAGAGTATGGGAGGGGGGGATCAGATTGTAGGGTGTATGCATACTTTATAGTGCTCTGCTGCAGATGCAGCCTGTGTGGCTGCCTAACTATGATGCATTCCACCTGCCAAGTACATCACTGAGGGGTTAGAATGGACCAGTTTAGGTGGAACAGAGGTCATCAGTAATTTATATATGATTGGCTTTCTCAGCCAATTTCTTTTTTTTTCTCTCTTCTTTTCACAGCCTATCTGGCAAACCTGTGCCGCAGGTATAAACAATGTTCAGCAGTCAATAGACACACCCCCATGACTGGGCATGCTCATCATACCTCAAAACCAGCTTAAACATGCACCCTAAGGCTAAACAAAGCTTAGCAGCACTGGACACACAACCCCTCCTCAGCTCAGCTGTGCACAAATGGGCACTGCTCTGCTCTAATGTGCTTAATGAAATAGAGACACACCCTTTTTGATGTCAGCTACCTCTTCTGTGGACACTAATATGGTTCTGGGGCTACATGGGATTGATCTGTGGGCACAGATACCCATTTTTGTTATTAAGTGACCCCAGCTCATTTGCATACAGATCCATGCACACAACCTGGATACTACACTGTTCCAGGACCTTCCTCCTTAGCAACCACAGACATCCTCCATTGTACATACTCCATGTAAGTCCCTATAATGCATTATTGTCACATATTTTATTTTTTTCCTTTTTACACTTTTAAATATTTTTTTTTGCATAATGGCATGTTTGTGCACTGCTGTGTGCAGCACAAACATAATATGGGTATTAAAAATGTATTTTAAATATTTTTTTCATTACGTTTTGGACACAGAGGGCTTAGTTTTGCAGATATCTGTGTCTGCTTTGCTATTTCTGACCTTATAACAGGTCTTTTACATACCCCGTTCACTTTTTAATTTCATGCACATGGAATTTTTCCGTGTACACCTCTGATAACTACACAGGATCTGCACAACTGCCTATCTGCTTCCTGGATCACTCTACATCCTCATTTGCATGCAGTTCACCTGCTTATGAGATGATTTGCATGCCACAGATACTTTCGTTTACTGAATCACACAGCTGCTTACTTCCGTGTAAGCTACATGCAACAATGTCTACGGGAAAAATTAATCTGCATAAGCTTTATTGAATTCCTCCTAGTTACTATACTGTATACTTAAGGTGTTACTTCTAAGATAAGTTTTGTTTGTAAAGAATTTGTGGACTTCAAGGCAGCAGTAAACAAGCACAAGGCCAAAGATTCTGGCTTTTAAGCTATATGGTATATGAGATATTTAAGCATAGTAGTTTAGAGCAGAATTATTTTATTTAATATTCTTTATTATTCTTTATTTAATAGAAAACATTACAGGCATATCACAGTATTGGTTATAGGAGCAACCATGGCTCCTAATTTTGCTAATCTATTCAGATATTGAGACAGAATTGAATGAGTTACACTGCTATACTAAGCCTTCTGCTGATTTTTAGAAGTTCGCTTGTAGTCATAACACACATGCTATTATGTTTTTAGACACATAGACACAAGCTTTAACAAAAGTGTGGCTAATAATAGACAGTTTGTGTCAGCTATTAAAACTCAAAAAGTAATTCTTTCTTACACTTCAAAAAGCATGCACCTTTTCTATTTGAGGGGTAGTATTGTGATAAAAAGTTTAACCATTGAAGAAAATAACACAATTATTTAACAGCAGGATTTGTCAGTAAATATTATCCAGTGAATGTTTTTTTCAGAATCTAGTTTGATGTAAATCTGGGTATAAACTGGAGTATTACCAAGTGTTTGACTTAGAAATCTGACAGGACCTAGTATCGTCTTGATCCCCTAAACAAAAAAATACAAGAAAAATGGGTGTTTTGTGGGGAATCAAGTCTACCATACAGACATTTACCCTTTTTGACAGCATATGCAGATAGAGAAGTTTGCTTAAACACAGACTTCATACCTCTCAACTCTACAGATTTTCACAGAATTTCCAGATTTTTGCCTCATATTTTTGGTCCATTTTTCATAAAATTGTGGTTTTCTAGCAACTCATTGGCAAGTCACGAAAAATTTAAGTCAGAAAATAATGACATACTTTTGAGTCTCAGACTTCATAGCCTTCAGAAAATTGATGCTAATGCAAAACCTGGTGTTCTATTTACTTTGTAAGTGTATAAGAGCAACATTTAAAAAATGCCCCTACTTTTGGGCCTTTGTCCCCCCATTATTTATGGTTCTGTCCAGGAGGTCGAGAGGTATGATACACAGTATATTCAGGGAAGGCTTGTGTTTTTTCATGCCTGCACATCCTTTTATGCCAGCACACACTCTCTTACTAAAGGATGATATATAGTACATAAGGAATGAACCCAAAGCTTTGTAGTCTGGCCAGATGTCTGATCAGTGGGAGGATAACATCCCTTATAGTTACGGTAGAGAATCTGACACATGCCTAACTTTTAAAGGGTTGTCTTGTCTGTCTGCAAAGGCTGATGCAGTCATCAGGTCAGGATGCATAAAACTTGACTGGAATCATGATTTGCCTGTATTCATTTGATAGTGCAGCAATAAACAGGGCATTTTTAAACACTCACGCCAGCTCAGCTGGATAGCAGGAGCTCAAGAGCCAGGTGAATGAAGCAGGTGCAAAGTTATAAAAACTGCTCCATCAGTAGAAAAATGAAACTAGGGTCTAAAATAAAGGATAAGAAGAAAGCAAGAAAGGAAAATAAGAGCCCATGAGACAAACAGATACAGAGAAGGACCATTCAAATGTTAAGGACACAAGAATTGCTGCAGGTGAAAGTGTTGCCACTGAAGAAAAGGTGATATATGCAGGACAGTGGAGAAACATCTCTGGATACACTAAACTGGAGAAACAATATGAAGTATGCTATAAAAGTGTGGGACATAAAAAATATGGAAAAATCCCAGAGAGCAGCTGCTAAGTGCAGTGCCCTAAGCTTCACGGGTGAAGTAGTTACAGATGTAAAAGATCTGTAGCACACAACAGCATTGTATACGATACCTCTCAACTGTTCAGATTTTCACAGAATGCCTTGATTTTTGCCCTTTTTCCATCTGTTCCTCATAAAATATGTGATTTTCTAGCAAGTCATTCAGGAGTGAAGTCACTAAATAATGTCAGTTTAGTGTGAAACTTTATTTCCCCCTGAAAATGCATGCTAACACAGCACCTTTCATTCTAGCAATTTCTCTTAGAGCAATACCAAAAATTTGTCTCTAGTTTTAGGCCTTTGTCCCCCAATTATTTTTGCTTTGTTGAGATTTCACGTGCTAAGAGTTTGAGCTATATGTTGTGTACATATATGAAAGCCCTGTGACAGTCCAACATTATTGGGGGTGGGGTTCATTAAGCGGCGTCAGCAACCACATGTAAAAGTTAGTAAAGTTAGAATTATTTTAGTTTGACTTAATACTTTCAAAAGGTTATTAATCTAAGTAGTGTTTTAACATCTCATAAGTTTGATGACAGAGTCTAGAAGTTTAAAATAATATGTACTTCTACTGCCACCTTGTGGCACACCATTTTATTACAGCATCTGAAAAAGATAATTCTAATAAATTGAAGTGTAGAGGACAGTGTATGAAGAAGCATGCAAAAACATTACCATGGTTGATGTCCTCCATGGCAGAATAAGGTTTGCACCACTTAGAAGTGATACACTGCAGGGTTAATACACATAAATACACAGATGGTGACAGTCTGCACAACTGAGCATCTAACTACTCTGATGCTACAATCTGAGCAGATCAATTAGTAAATTATGAAGAAAGGCAGGAGCCACATGCTAGCTATTGTGAATCTCGTACTATTTGACAAAAGCAGGAAGCAAAGTCAGCATATGGTAGACAGGCTGTCAGCAAACACAACATAATAATAACCTGCAAACATCTGCTGTTAAGTGTCCAGTCTCCTGGAAACTCATGAGTTCCATGAAAGGTGCAGTGGAGTGAAGAGGTATGTAGATAGTTTTATATATATATATATATATATATATATATATATACATATATGTATGTGTGTATATATATATATATATATATATATATATATATATATATATATATATATGTATGTATCTATGTATCTCAGTGTAGTAGGAAGCATTGCATACACCCAATATTATCACTCAAAACATCAATGTAAAAACATAGAAAACAACATCAAAACACAATTATGCATGCGCTGAGAAACAGCTTTGGCACAAGCAAAATTTAAAGGCAAAAAAACAAATAAAATATTCTCCCAGATTCTCCAAAGCTTGCACGGTGTGCAAGATCAGTGCAGAAGCTCCAGCAGGCAATATGTCTGCCATGCGATCCAGGAACAGCCTGCAGGGCATGCACGAGCGCTCCTGCACTAATCCTGCATGGACTAAACCCTGGTATGCAAATCACCCAATTTGCAGGTGAAATCAATGTAAATGAGGTGATTTTGCAATCCAGGAAGCTTGCAACAGTCCATGCAGGACTAGTGCTATCTGCAGAAATGTACTCGGTTAGTAACCGAGTACATTTTTGCAAAATCCAAAACGGAGCTGTGACAGCTCCAAATAAAGGCTGCATATCATGTAGTAAGCATGCCAATGGCCATTTATAAGGCCATTGGCATTGCAAACATTACAAAAAAGTAAAAATCAATGTTTATTTTTTAGCCGATCTCAGCTGTTTAAGCATAAGGCAGTGGCGGGCAAACGGGATCAGGGGGAAAATTACAAAATTAACTTAAATTAAGCATTCTAACTAAAATCAGTATTCTACCATGCAAGTCAATGGCAGGAAGAAGACAACATGGCCAGTGAGTAGTGGTTGCTAAGGGGGGTGGCTCAGTGTGAGACATGTAACTATGCATTAGCAGGCAATCCTACACAAATGAGGGGAAGGATAGTGAATCCCAGTTTTCCCCAGCATGTGGGTCAGGTCCCAACAGTGTAAGAGTAGGAATAGCTTGGTGCAAGCCTAGGAGTTAGATGACAGCATGGGGGTGTATGTCAGGCATACTGAAAGCAGACTGGAGCCCTGTGGCACGGGTTTGCTCGTAGCTAAGCACAGCTAAGCTAGGGGGTTTGTCTAATCCTGCTTAGCACACTTTACAAAGCCTAAGCAGGTGTGCACCCCATGCACTGGGTTTTACAGGAAGAAAAAATAAGTTAAACCAGGAAATAGCAGCAGTGTGCACATTTGAGCACTCTGTTTGCACGGCGCACACACGGGTTTAAACAGGAAGGCAATGGGAAGGGAAAACAGCAGTAGGAAGGTAATCAAGGAGAAATAGCTTAGCTGGCAGGTGAAATGTATCAGAATCAGCCAATTACACAGGCAGCAGACCAGCCCAGCTCAGAACACTACTATAAACTAAGCAAACACCTTCCCCTCTGGTTTTTCCCATACTCTACACCACCGGTGTATACAAGTGGGGAAGTTTTAACAAACAAACCTACAAAATGAGAAAAGCTGCAGCAGACAACATAGAAAAACATGTGCAAGAGGCTGAGGGTGGTGAGAATGTGAATGCTGCTGATCAACCCACAGTGAGGAGACAAAAAGGAGTGTACAGACCCAGGGTAACCTACCAGTGGCTACATGAGCTGGAGATAGTGGAGCGCTATAGGGTGGACAGAGACCTCCTACAGCAAATTGTTGAGCTGTGCCAACCACACGTGACACACCAAACGGACTGAGGGGAACCCATCCCAGTAGATACTAAGGAATGTGTAGGCCTAGGAATACTAGCCACAGGTACCTCCCAAAGCTCAACTGGGGATATCATGGGGATCTCACAGGCATCAGCCTCCAGAGTATTCCATCAGTTCCTGTATGCCATGTCAACACATGCCAGTGAGCACGTATATTTCCTCAACACCCATGAGGTGTTGGCCAGCAATATGCATCTCTTCCACCAACTAGCAGAATACCCTGAGGTAGTGGGTGCTATAGACTGCACGCACATACGCATCAAAACACCACCCGGTGATCAAGGTAGGGCCTACATCAACCGCAGAGGCATCTCCTCCATCAACTGCCAGGTTGTATGTGATGCCCAGAGCATTATAATGAATGTGTGTGCTGGCTCCCCTGGAAGCTATGACAATTCCCACATATGGCATCTGACGCAGCTGTACCAGAGATTTGCCAATGGGAACATCCCCTATGGTCACCTAGTGGGGGATGCTGGTTACACACTGGAGCCGTGGCTGATGACACCCATCAGAAATGCACACACACCTGAACAAGAACACCATAATGAGGCACACGCACAGACCAGACTTATAATAGAGCATGTGTTTGGGATGTTCAGGTCATGGTTCTGGTGTCTGGACACATCCGGTGGAGCCTTGCAGTACTCATCAGCAACATGTACTCAAATTGTTATGGTATGTGCCATGCTACACAATATGATCCTGCAGAAACAGCTGCAGCAGGAACAGCATGGGGCAGGGCCACACAGCCCCCCACCAATGCCAAGGCCTGCACAGGCACAGAATGACTTGGAGGAGGAACAACCTGAGCCTGCCCCAGTAGGCAGATGAAGGGATGCCCAGTATGCCGAGGCTGTGGCAAACAGACAACACATAGCACATGCACTGTATAGTAGGGGCCCAGGGAATGACACCTCTCTCTGATTCACACATACAGTAAAAGGGATGCCAAACATGACACTACCTGTGCTCAACCATGTATAGGGAGTGTACTATGTGCATCTGACATAGGCAGCCCTCCAGCACCATCCGCAAGACTGGCACACCCTCAAGGTAAGTCAATCAACCTACCAATTGTCAAATGGAGTAGAATGTGTCATTACCAGTATCTATGGTATGGATGTGAGTATGCAAGGGAATTGGGCGGCTGAATGTTATGGCAGCAGACAGTAGACACCCATAGTGGCACCATGACATCTGTAACACATACTGGAGTCACCATTGTGAACAGTAATACACAGGGTGACAAAACCCACTGCAGGAAATGTGCTGAGCGACATGTGTGTCCATATGACCCACAAATGCCAGTCAGGGTGGTTCACATACCCAACAACAGTCTCAGCCAGCAGGACAGGTGTAGACAAACCCAAACAGAGCCTGTGCTATGTCTCCTGAATGATGGCTATGGTTACCCCCCCCCCCAGGCCTACACAGACAGACTACAGCAGGGCAGACAGTGGGATGTTAGTTCCAAAGTGTAGGAAGTCAGACAATAATATGTAGGGCAACCAAAGCTACGATCTGTAGTACACTGGTATGCCTCTAGTCAGCATGATAGGTAACAATACAGAATGAAATAGAGTACCTGACATGCCAGTACAGTCATAGCAAATGTGTACAAGTGTCAGGTGTGCCCCCCATCCTACGTAGTAATGTAATAACAGTCAGGCATGCCCCCCAATCCTGTGTAGAACTGTAGAAATAGACAGGTGTGCGCTCCCCGTGTAGTAATGTAATAACAGTCAGGTGTGCCCCACCATCCTGTGTAGAAATGCAGAAATAGTCAGTTGAGCCCCCCACCCTACGTAGTAATGTAATAACAGTCAGGTGTGCCCCCCCAACCCTGTGTAGAAAAGAAAAAATAGACAGGTGTGCCTGCCCCCATCTTATAGAGTAATGTAATAACAGTCTGGTGTGCCCCCCCATCCTGTGTAGAAATGCAGAAATGGTAAGGTGAGCCCCCCCACCCTATATAGTAATGTAATAACAGTCAGGTGTGCCTCCCCCAACCCTGTATAGAAATGAAGAAATAGACAGGTGTGCCTACCCCATCCTATGGAGTAATGTAATAACAGTCAGGTGTGCTCCCCCCACCCTACGTAGGAATGTAATAACAGTCAGGTGTGTCCCTCCCAACCCTGTGTAGAAATGTAGAAATAGACAGGTGTGCCGCCCTATGTAGTAATGTAATAACAGTCAGGTGTGCCCCCCATCCTGTGTAGAAATGTAGAAATAGTCAGCTGAGCCCTCCCCCCATTCTACGCAGAAATGTAGGAACAGTCAATGCCAAATGCTTGATGGACATCCTGCAGAAACAGCATGCCACCCGTCGGTGTACAACACAAAGGTCAGCACTGCAGTACAAACTACCTGGACTCGATCCGCACATTAAATACAGATGGGCATACTGGGCATGTTCACACACTTAAATACACAAAGGCCATGTCTGCAAACACCAGTGGACCAGACATATCTGGCAGTCACAGTTGTTAGTGCAGACACTCATCAGTATGCACCACTCATGCCTTGCACACACAGTGGATAGGAATACAGACAAATATGTAAGGACAACACACTATAATAAGCCAAAGGTACACGTAGATAGATGTGTGGAAGAGGGTGACTGTGACAAAGAGCCATCCAGGCTTGTCCCACTAGCACACAGCCAAAGGGCCCCAACCACATGAGGTTCAGATGTCACTCACTGCAGATACTAGCCGCCAGTATCTGTCAGCATTGCAGACTATGTGGTGCACGTGCCAGCTGTGCAACATGACTGTACAAGGAAGTAGTCATCTAGCAGCTGTATACACGTACCTGTGAAATATGACCCTGTGTGTGCCCACATGTGGAGTGTCAACCTCTAGATTAATGGGTTATGGCCAATGCACACACACTGCCCTCTCCATAGCCCTACTATGACAAGCCTGCTGAGGTCATCCGCTGTGAAATACACCTTTGGGAGATTTGTAGGCCAGAAATCTGTGTGATGTGTCCCATAACTTTGTACTGCGCTAGTGTGATAAAATAGTTAAGTAGGAGTTTAAATCCCATACATGGCAATTGTGTATGTCGCTGTTTGTGTAGAGAGCAATGCTTTTTAGGGTAGTCACACTCCCTACAATTCAAATGCTCAACTTTGGCAAGGCTGCTGATGTCATCCACCTAGAAATACACCTCTGGGAAGATTGTAGCCTAGTAATCTCTGTAATGTGTCCTGTAACTGTGTACTGCTGTAGTGTGATAAATTAGTTAGGTAGCTATTCTAATCACAGACTTGGCAAGTGTGTGTGTCTGCCTGACTCTGTGTAGAGAGCAATGCTTTTTAGGGTAGTCACACTCCCTACAATTCAAATGCTCAACTTTGATAAGGCTGCTGATGTCATCCACCTAGAAATACACCTCTGGGAAGATTGTCACCTAGTAATTTCCATAGCATGTCTTTTAACTGTGTACTGTTGTAGTGTGACATAGAACTCTGGTAGGGTTCTATTCCCATGTATGGCAGTTCTGGATGTTTTGTGTGTGTTTCAATGTCTGTGTAGGGAGCAATGCATTTTAGGCTACTCACACTCGTACATTGCAAATGCCCTACTTTGGCAATCCTGCTGATATCATTCATTGTGAAATACACCTTTGGAGAAGGGGTTCTTCAGTAATCCCTGTGGTGTGTCCTATAACAGCTCCATGCTGTAGTGTAATATAGACCTCCGTTAGGGGTTCTATAACCACACAGGTTGGTTCTGGATGTTTTGTTTGTGTTTCAATGTCTGTGTAGGAAGCAATGCATGTTTGGCTAGTCACACTCAGTACATTTCATATGCCCTACTTTGGCAATCCTGCTGATGTCATTCATTGTGAAATACGATAATCAGCATGGGGTGCCTATAACAGCCCCATGCTCTAGTGTGATATAGACCTCTGTTAGGGGTTCTATACTCAAACATGTCAGTTATGGATGTTTTGTATGTGTGTCACTGTCTGTGTAGGGAGCAATGCATTTTAGCCTAGCCACACTCACTACAGTTTGAATGTCCTACTTTGCCAATGTTATATACACTTTGGGGAAAGAGTACTTCAGTGATCTCCATGGTGTGTGCAATAACTGAGTAGTGCTGTAGTGTAATAAATGAGTTAGGTAGGGGTTCTACTCCCACACATGATGGGTGTGTGTGACACTTGGGCCCAATGTGGAGCAGGTTTTGCCAATTTCTTATATGGTGACCCTAGTATATATCATAATGTCTAACATACAGGGATAACAGATGTGAAATAGCTAGGAGGCTGGGGTGCAAATCCATACCCATACATAACATCAAGGCCAGGCAATCACAGTTAGCAACCCCTGTATTACCCAGAGCACACTCTCAACCCATGTCTCATACACACACACATACATGCCTAGGCAACAGCCAGTATGTAGGTAGTACACTGCATATTGGCCACTGATAGTAAATATGGAGTGATTGCAGTGGACTACAGAGGGCATGGCGGACATGGCACCCTGTCCATCTGTCCAATAGCATGTACATGCAGACAGTGCACCTTCCCCATGTTCCCCACTGGATACCTGCAAAACCTGCAGTGCCATCACATGTGACCCACAAAGGACATGCCATGCCTGAAAACATGCCCTGTATGGACAGATGCCACTGAGGGCTCCACAACAGGTAACCTATGTGGCGCATTCAATAACTGCATAGAAATTTGATAGCACTACATAGTAGTCAGGGGGTTGCGATCCTGTGCTGGTAGGTGTGTGACACAAACATGCTTAGGTTTTACTCTCCCACCCCTCACTGACATATCTTTGCCTCTGGCTGCCGCTCTCACTCACTCTCTGGTGGATGTGGAGACCTACACCAGCTTTGCTTAGGCAGCAGCATGTGTATTTTAAGTGATGTTCATGATCAGCTGATGGCCTCTGCATGAATTGCAGCCCTCCCCTAGCTGTTACATGTAGAACAGCTGTGGTAACATTCCCATAGCCAATATCATGGAAACACACTTCAATATCTAGGAACATCATGTTGGTGCTGGCCCTTTTCATACACTGTGAGCAGGAACTAGATCTGTTGTTTGGCAAACAGCATCTCAGATGGATTGGGGATATACCTCTAACAACATACACTGTGGAAACAGGGCAATACACAGGAGGGGGATGTGCCTGATCTGAATACAGACTGTAAGTGCTGCTATACTGCATTTGGAGTAATGTTGGTTTAACAGTGTGTGTGTGGATATGGCTGTCCTACATGTTTTAATACCTGCCATGTCAGTTCTATGTTTATGCGGAATCCCCATCTGTAGGGTCATCTGCAGACTGGGCAGTGTGTTGTGCCTTTGGTTTCATGTGTTACCCACAGAGCATCTGTCTGTGAACTGCAGAAGGTAGTGTGAGGATTGCAGTTTGTAGATGGTGAAAGCCGTGACAGTTACTGACTTCATATCCCCCATAGGACATATGTTGCAACAAACTCTGTTACAACAGTAAATGTATGAGGTTATCACAGTAACATATCAATATTAGCCATGTATATGTGCTTCCAGCCACAACTGTGCCAACCTTTGTACATATGTCATGCATTAAGAGGTGCATATGTGCTGTACACCATCATTAATGTCATCATATCTGATAACAAGCCAGTGAGATATCAGACTGCTACACATGTTATGCACAGTAGGGGTTATATTTGATGACATAACCTGGACAGTCTGTGGTTGTTTGTACAGTACTGAGGTCTGTGTACTTATGGTGAATGTCAACAGTGTGTGTATTGTTACTATGTACTTTAGCCTGTGTACAGACTTTGGTAGATGTCATTGTTCTAGGTCTCGTCCTATCTGATGTTACATGCTGCTCCACTGTATGTTCCCGTATTGGCTTACATGTTTGTAGGGCCATACACACACATGTCCTATACCACAGTCAGCCATCAGACCAAACTGGGTTGCAGCCCAGTATATGTAAGGTTATGCACTTTCACACAGGTGTATCTTACCCTGTGCTGTGACATGCCTGTAAAGCCTGCTATATATGCAGGTACATGTGCATTACCCCATTGGAGATGTAGGCCAGTGTTGAGCCAGTCTGCCTGTATCCTGCACAGTGCATTGTTACATGCCTAGCAGCTTAGTGTACTTACCCAGTGAGATGTCATGTGCAGATTCTTGCCAGATGTACTGCTTCCGGGCCTCCCTTAACAGTCATGTATGTCAGACAGAGCAGTGAGATGGTGTACAGATGTATGTCAATATCTAGTGGGTATTATGTTGCCATGGCACCCCTGTACCAGCAGTTATTATGTGTAAGGCCAGACAGGGGTGTGTGAATGCATAACCTATGGTGGCCATACCTCTCAATTGTACATATTTTTGCATTGGGATGATCTAAAGTTTAAAGTCGCTAAATAATGAAATGCATTTGAGTTTCAGATTTCATATTTCTAAGTTTATAAGAGCAATATTTAAAATGCACCCCTATTTCTTAGCATTTGTCTCCCCATTATGTCAGGCTTTGTCGAGATTTATTGTGCCAATAGATGAGGGCTATGATGGTGGCATATGTATACCAGTCATTATGTGTTATACCCATCACATGGCTGTTAACATCCATATTGTCAGGCATGGTACACATGTTTGCACTAAGGGGTTCTGTGTATACCTCTAGACTGTACAGAGTGTGTCAGAATGTCCACATATATTGGCCAATATCTCTGCTGCAGTCCACAGGGGCATTACATGCTAGCAGCGGTACTTTATTATGATGTCCTTAGGATGTCTGTCAGTAGCCAATTGCACACATGTGGAAAGAAGATGTGACTTCCCACACACACCATGTCTGTGAAGACAATCCCAATCGCAGTAGCAATAGTTTACTAATATACCTGCTATACATATCTGACATCCCTTTGCACTACGAAGTTGAGACTATAGGGGCTGGGGTAGATCTAAACTCCATGTCCAGGACATATGGTGAAAATATATATATATATATATTCATCCAGATATCTATATATATGATTACACATATACATATCAACATATATAGATGGGTATGTATATGTACATAGATATACATATACACACCCAGATATATACATATACACAGCAATATATGTCTACACATATACAGATAATGATACATATGCACATATACATATGGATATCTACAGATATATTGACAGTAGTAGGTATATCAGAATAGATATGTATGCACATATAGTTTTACATATATATATATATATATATATATATATATATATATATAATATATATATATATATATATATATATATATATATATATATATATATATATATATCAACATGGCTAGGCATATCTGTACACATAGGATCTGCATACATATATAACTATATACACATTTAACTATATGTACGTGTACGTATACCCATATATACACATATGTATATATACATATATGTATATATATATATATATATATATATATATATATATATATATATACATATATATATATATATATATATATTTATAGATATATGTATATATATATATATATATATATATATATACATATGTACATATGAAGAGATGTACACATGATCATATATATGTAGCACTATACAGATGTGTATACAAACATATGTATGAGTATACATGTGTATGTACATGTAGACATATATACGCCTATGATATGTATACAACCATATTCCTGTCATGAGTAAACATCACGATCATGTATACCCTCCCACATGTATCTCACCGTATGTATCTGCTATGTGGACATTATGATAAAACAACATATGTGATGCAACAGTCATATTAATAACAAGGACTACACAATTTAGGAAGTAAAGGCAATTGTTCAGTACTACTCAATATGTGCATTGACAGCTATATTGGTAAAACAACAGCAGTTTCCGTAGTGGTTAAGTGCTGTGACTTCAGTGTAAAGGGTCCTGGGTTCAAGACCTGCAAGGGCTGTTTGTTTTGTTGCTAGGCAAAACAAGGGCTGTAAGATACAGAGTGATTAAGGCAGTTTTGAGCAGCTTTAGTGGGTTTGTGTGGGTTTGCATGAAGCTAAGTGATGCTAAGCTATGGGTAAACATATGGGCACTTAGTGTAGGCAGCACTTACCAATGCGCAAATCAGCTTAGCTGTTATATTGCAGCAATGTTGATACTTGCTAAGCATAGCTTAGCCCTGGTAACCAGGACACAAAACCCAGTCTGATAAGCTGTAATAAGTGTATGTAATACCATGTACAATACATGCACCAATGTGCTGCCATTACAGTAGCAAGGGGTGTGAGTGTCATATGTGGGACACAGACATATATGAGGCCTGTACACCACTGTTATCCATGTGAATGTGTGACATACATGTGTAGTAGCCCAGGGTACGTGCTGTCACACTGGCATGTAGTGTATCATGACATACTACTGTTGACAGTGCTAACCCAGGCAAGAGCAGAGTGCTTAATATAGTACTGACAACAGGCACACCTGCGAGCATGGCTGGACACTGACAACTTCCTGTCGTATCCCTGGTGTGTGAGCTGTGTCACAGTATATACCGCTTACTGGTCTGTCAACGCACTCATGCTACTGCATAGCTACCTGCCAAGCTGATGACTATCAGTCCCTGTACAGATGTGCAGATAGCAGGAATCCAGCTGGGATATGTACAGGCAACCTACGCTTGATTGACACCCTACTATGCATGTGCCATGTGCATGAGATGGATATCCCTGTAGTACCAATGTTGGGGTATACTATGGGTTGTATTGCTGTTGTGGTCAATGTGTGATGGTGGGTATGGCAGAGTAGCATCACGGGTTTCAGGGAGTACAATATCCAGTGGAGGATGTGAGTGCTGTGTACACTGTTATTACACCAAGGTATACCAAGTATTTGTGCCATGTACTACGTTATGGTTACCACTGTCACCATCAATCATACAGGTAACTGTCACCACAATTCAGGCCAGTTATGCATGTGATGTGTGCAGCCTACCTGTAACACATTGGAGACACGGTCAAGGTAGTTAGCAGCTATGGGCCCTGGTATCTCAGATGTGTGTCTGGCTGTTATGTATCTGTAAATGTGTATATGACAGTATGCCACACTACGTATCATCCAAATACACCCATTACATCCCCCATCAGCATAATGTACCTGCCAGGGGATGTTCTGCATGTACCATGTAACCTGGGACACACCTCACCCTAAACGCTGTGCGGTGTGTGAAATGTAAGCCACGCATGTCAGTATCACAACATTGCTAGGTAGGGGTCTAGTCCCAGTGTTGGCAAGTAACAATGTACATGTATGTGGATGGGTCTACATCAGGTTGCATGGTATACATGCCTCAGTGGGCCACCTGTCCATGTGGCACAGGCAATACCAGGTATAGTAACCTGTGAAATGTGTTCGACTGTACCCCAGATATGTCACTGCCATGGTGTCAGCACAGTGACATACCCCGTTGTGCAATATGACTGCAGACCATCCTTGTGCTGACACATGTACACCTACAACACACATGGATAACATTTTACAGACTGCAACCAACCAGTGTTACTAACATCTATAAGGCATCATTGCTGGACGGCTACACTAACTGCCAAATACGCCTCCCACTCTACTCCCTACAGCATATTACATTGCAGGACTGTGGTACACTGTTGTACAATGTGTGCATCCGAACCTTATCAGCCTCTACTTGCATCGATGGTATAGATGACAGGGATGGGGCACAGGTATCATCATATGCACAGAGCGTCCTCATGCTAACATATGTATACCTACAACACAATTGCAGAACATTTTAGAGACCACAACCAACCAGTGTTACTAACAGCTATAAGACATCATTGCTGGATGGCTACAGTACCTGCCAAATATGCCTTCCACTCTACTCCCTACAACATGTTACACTGCAGGACTGCGGTACACTGTTGTACAGTCACCATGTGCATCAGAACCATATCAACCTGTCCCTGCATCGATGGTATGGATGACAGGGATGGGGCACAGGTATCATCATATGGACAGGATGTGGTGTTGGTTTGTCAGAGGCCGAGGGTAGGCCATACATTTGACACCATGTGTGTGGATGAGGGGTGTACTCTGGGGAGCTGGTTGAAGTGCTGTGGTGTGTGTAGGTATGAAGTTGCCCTAGGTGTGTTGGTATGCATGCACACAATTCTGCCATGTGGCTACCCTACACAGGTGTTTATGGACAGCTGCAGACCATACCTGGCAGGTTGTACAGTTCACTGCCTCTGGCCACGGACATGTGGATTGTGCCTGCCAGGGGTTCCGTGGGCACATCTAGGTACAGGTGTTGATGTGCTACTCTCACCTGCAGATGACATTTGTCCACTGGTACCAGGTCCCTCCTGGGACTGGCCAGGACCACATGCACGTGGCCTGCTGTGGTGTGGTGTGGACAACACACCCCCTGCACTGCTGGGGTGCTACTGCCACTATGGGAGCCCCTTGGTGTCCTAGCACGTCCATGTTGACTGCCAAATGTTGGTGTTGCTGGCCCATGTTCACACAGGCATCGCCGTATCCCCACCACACATTGAAGCATGGACACACCATGGCTGATGTGGGCCATCATCTCATCATGCCATCTATCCACTTGCTTGGTAGAAGCATGGATGGCACTCAACAGTTCACGGAGGTTGTCACCTACAGATGCGAGAGCAGCCCTCTGCAGCCTAAGGCCCTGTCTGGTGTAATGCTCAATACATGCCTGTGCCACAATTACAGCCTGAAACATGCTTCTGCTGGTTGCAGCTATGTCGCCTCTGCCAGGGGCATGATGTCCAGCGGCCCTACCACTTGCACCCTGGGACATCCACCTATGTGGCAGCCTGCCAGACATCCGGATATGCCTGCTGTGACCGGACACAGTAGGCATGGTTACCACACTTTCCTGTGCACTGCCACTAAACACCAGCTGTCCCTCTGCTATGGCCACTGGTGATGGGGTGTGTTTAGGCACTGAACCTGTGTGTTGGGGTGAGGTGGCTAAAAGGGGAATGTCAAATGTTGGCGCAGTGTCAGCCCCTGACAACCCCAACTCTCTCTCAACATTATTATCATCTTCATCATCGGTGTCTGTATGGACACCTACATCTGATTGCATGCAGGAGGGACCCTGACCCACCTCGCCACCTGTGGGGGAAAACAATAAATGCACTTTAAAACCTGTACAGCATTGCCTAACAGTATACACACACACACACACACACACACACACACACACACACACACACACACACACACACACACACACACATCTCCGTAACACCTACCTGTCCATGACTTTACAGACAGTCCCACATATATGTCCATGTGTTATCCCATCCTGCATCACACTTGTTAACATACACATTGATAACACTCATTAACATCACAGTCCTCTAAATGCCCACACAAGTGGCCACAACACAAGGCCTGTTGCTACTTTACCTGCCTGATCTGTGTGTAGTGGATTTACATGGCCTCACTGCTGTCATTCGGTATGCAACCTCTGCATGGGTGGAATGATGTGCATGGCCCCTATATGTGTGGGCTACTAGAGTGTATCCATAATAGCTCCCACTGGTGTATCATGTGTATGTAATGCCCAGTACATGACAGATATGCTGCTCTGTCAGCCCATCATGTGTCAGCTGTAATATTTGGATGCACTCCCTGGAGTTGACAATTACTTCCCCAATGCATCTGTAGAGCTGCATACGTGGGTTGTAGGTGACCTCTCTGATGTACAGCTGCATACGTGGGTTGTAGGTGACCTCTCTGCTGACTGCGATATTAAGTGTGTACCTGGAATCTACCTTCCTTCTGGATGCCTGTTCCATGCTACAAACCATATTATACTATTTGCTGTCTTGTGATTACACACATGACAGGTATTCCTGGCGTGTAATGTGGCAGTCCATGTCCATGTACTGCACAGTCCCAAAGAGGGGTACAGCTGTATGAACACCCCACAATCACACATGTGCATACATGGCTACACACACAGACACACACATGCACACACCCATCATACATGCATCTACCTCACACACACACACACACACAGGTGAGGTTGCACAATGATCGTACACATAGTTCTCCTATTACCCATCTGGCAACATGCAGAACATATGGTACAGAACAACATGCAGTTCAGCTATAATCAATCCATGCTATCAACAGTATACATGTGTGTGATGCATGTGCTGAGACTAGGTGATGCCCCTTCCCCTAGATACCACTGCTCCCATGTACACAGTATTGCTGTGCACTTGTTCTGCACCCTACCATGTACTGTGCACCACAACTCACAGGTGTACAATGCATTGCAGAATGTGTAGTACTGTGTCAGTTATGTCATCTTTACTTCTCACAGCCCCTATGTTTTTCAGCAACACATACCTGGGATGATATGTGGACTGTTGTAACTGGTGAATGTCTGATGCCTGATTTACAGCTGTCAACATCAACAGACCATGTATGACCACTACAGAAATGCTTACGCTGACAACCATCAGAGCATACCATGGTTATGGGGGAGTGTACACACCTTTATTGATTTTACACACACATCCTTGATCTGCCACGAGACCACAGCACTGCATATCTTAGCAGTGCACAAGCCTGGTATGTAACATGTGTCCTGTACTTTCACATGCAGTGTCTACAGTTTGTGTTAGGTGTGCGGCTGCTGACCGAAATGCATACAAACCATGTGGGCATATGTGTGCACACCCTTATCATGATGGTTTATCACACCTCTTGTTGTGTGTAGTACAGCAGTCACTGATGGGCATTGCGAAGCGGGTCACTGCAATGATGACAGACGTGCTCTAACTGCGGTTATACAGGCTGACATCATTGACCCTTTGGACTAGATCGTTCCACAGGACGGTCTACTCCTCCTGGTCATGGGCTGTCTTGCCAAACAGCACCTGGTAGTGCTGTACCATGTGGTTGATGATGATCTCATTTTCATCCACTGAATATACAGGTAACCTGCTGTGTGACATCTTGCCTGAAAGACATAAAGATGGAAAAAGACCTATGAAGTCATACGGCAAGGTTACCACAGTTCTTAATACACATCTCTGTCATCCCCCTACCATATCATCTTCAACAGACTATACACACAACTCATTAGGTATGGCTACACCTTCACTACTGTTTGGACAGATTTTGTAGTGTACCATATCTTCTGCTATGTGATTGTAGCCATGTCCCCTGTGTGGACACTGTCATTGCTGGCATGTTACTACTCACTTACATGCCATTTTCAGGGCCACAATGGTTACATATATGCCAGTGGTATGGCTGCTCTGAGATTGCTGCACATCTGACAGTCTGTTTTATTGGGGATATATATGCATGTTGTTGGACATGTACTGGGATTGTGTAGACTATTGCTGCCAACAAATGTTCTATAACAGTGACACAGTAACATGTATATGTTCTATTGACCAGCTGATCCACCTCTCCATACCCATCTGACCATGTTGCCTGGCCACATCACATGTGTGCGCCAACCTCGGGCCTCAATGTGTACTACTACAGCAATACCATCAGGTGGAACAACCCAGGGGATGTTGCCTCCCCCCTCAAGGCACACACCAACATGTTCCTGTACCCTGAGCTCAGGTCTAGGGTCTGTTCCATACTAGGCTCCACAGACACATGAGGGATGTGCTACATCAGTCTGAGGCACCCAGTACACATTCACACGGCCAACATGCTCCTCCTGCTCAGCGTCCAGACCAGGCACCTTCAGGGCATGGACTGCTGCTGTGAGTGGCAGTTGGTGGGAGGCTTATTCCCATTGTGCCCATATTGGGGACCATGGGGCACCCACATCACAGACCACACACACCATCCACGGTGTTTACCCACCACATGTGTCACATACCACCCCTGTAGACTGTCATCTAAATCTACCAATCTTGACCACCTCCACATGTGTACCTGCCATACTTCCCCATATCCCCATTGCATACTTCACAGACAGGGGCAATGTGGTGCCAAGAAGGGACTGACATGTGACATACCCATCCATGGTGCACACACTGCCAGCTGTAGATATCTGTGTGTATTGCTATGTGTGCTGCTGCCTCACACATAGCACACATCACTGTGGTAGTGATATAGGAGACATGTCTTTACATACATATATGTTTGCGTGTGTGTTTGTACATATGTTGACATGTTCATATAGGTGTATATATATATATATATATATATATATATATATATATATATATATATATATATATATAAATATATATATATCTACACATGGGTATATTTATATTTCTGGACATACATGCTGATATACATTTATCCTTATATATTATATATGTGACATATGTACACATATGCATACCTATATGTGGGGACAATCAGACATCAGCTCCACAATCTCACAAAACCTTCCTGCACAGCTGCATTGTTCTGCCTTGCTACAACACAGACAGGTGCCACATATGGACACAGCCTGACATTAGTGGGGTATATGTTGGACCTGTTTGCAGGTAACCCTATTACACACCTATGGCATTCCGGTATGCTACATTACAGATTCACCTGACTATCCTGCCAGTGGTGGACCATGGCTGCCACATGTCCATCATAATGGCATTACTTCCACCACCAGCTATTGGCCATGTCATATACATACTTCCCATTACATAACGCACACTATAATGGCTTACTTCTTGGCTGTCAGTGCTGACCTGCACAGTTAACAGCTATGGCCCACTACCCACAGGGACAGACACTATTGTCCATAGCAGTTGTTCATTTGAAGGTCATCACAACAACACCTGATGGCACATAGAACTCATTCCACATCATCTATCCCATTATGATGGACCAGGTACTACATTCTAATACATGTACATATACTTCACATACCTGGTGTGGGAATGATGTATTTATGAATGGCAGCTGTTAGTTTGCTGAGCTGTAGTCTCTCTCTCCCCCTCTCTCCCTTTCTCTCTCTCTCTTCTCTCTTCTCTCCATCTCTCTCTCTCTCTCTCTCTCTCTCTCTCTCTCACCGTCTCTCACCAGTGAATGGATTGAGTTGCTTTGAGTAGACTGCAGCCTGGCTTTAGTAGGTGATGCACTCTATCAGATTATGCCCTCTGCACCAATCAGTGTCATACACTTTATAACTGCATGCAGCTTGCTGTGTAGTACTTACAATTGCCAATGTTGTGGCAACCACCTACTATAAATCCATACATCATGTGGACGTGGTCCCTTTACCTTTCGTGTGTGATGGACATCCTTCCTGTGTATGGGCACCAGTGTTACAGACAGCAGGTAGCAATACCTCTTACAGGAGATCTGGCACACTCAGGCCTGCTACATATTTGTAGGAGGTTCAGGAACTACAGACAGAGTGTGAGTAGAGTTGTGTTATGCTTTGTATAGTGCTGGTGTTACAAGGTGTGTGTGTACATAGTAGTCTACCTTGGAATGCAGTCTGTCTGCATAGCTCTCAACTGTGAGCCTATCCCCTTGATGGACAGAGGTGTGCCTATCATGTTTTGTCTGTCCACCACATAGGTCCTGTGTCAGATATTTTACTGGCAGTGTGTGTGTTGAGGGCTATCAGTACATGACTACATCCATTTATGTTTCTAACCTCAATTCCCTGACTAAGGGTATGTTGCAGACTATCCTGTAACACCAGCAATTTGCTTAGTGTATGGCAACAGTTTTCCACATCTGGGCCTGTGTTCCAGCGTCTGTCCTCCACCTACATACCAAGCGTTGCACATATGACATGCTGTCAGGGGTTGTTCTGCAGTGGGCTGTGAGTATATCACACTGCCATTGCTGCCATCAGTCCACTGCTGTTGTATCCCCCACACATAAGGTGGGGCTGGGGCCATATATGTGTGGGCTTCACCTACACAATACATGTGCCCTTATGCACTGTATTAGTATAACTGTTTCACAATTGCATTAGTCTGTTTATATGGATGTCAGTGTCTGAACAGCTACATGACATGGCATATAGAACTGTAATAGTACACAAATAAAGATTTTCCATTTCTGCAAACCTATGTTTGGTATTTTTTCCTATGATCTCTCTGTCGGTATATGTTGCAGACAACGATTGTCACTTGTATGGGTGGCCCATACCGTGTGTCCAGTTGTTCAGGTGTGAACTGTAGGCACACTGGCTGCTCCATATTGTGTGCACCTTCTACATATGTATCTTACTGTACATATCTCTGCATGTGTATGTGTAGTCACATGTTTATCTATCTATATATATATATATATATATATATATATATATATATATATATATAGATATAGATATATATATAGATATAGATATAGATATAGATATATGTATATCTGTATCTGCATATATGTGTCTGTATATATGTATCCTGGGGATGTTGATAGCTTCCACATTTTACATTTCCTATGGGAGCCAGACTGGACTGAATGATATGTTACCAATACCAGCCTGACATCATACAGGTGGGATGTAGTACTGTTAGCATCTTGTGTCCATGTCATGTCAGGCCCTGGTTATGGTATCTGCAACACTTGGTAGTGTATTGCAGGGCGGACGTGTTTGGCTGTGGGGGGGTGTGCCTATTTGTACAAGACGTGTATTGTTTGGGGCCTCTCAACCCCATTAGCAGTGCATGTGGACATATTTGTTTTTGTTAATCTACCATTGCTATCTACAGATGTATGGCCATATATACCTGTATAGATATATATATCTGCTTACATATATATAACTATGTCCATATATACCTACATAGATATATATCTGCGTACATATATGTAACTTGCTGTGTATATGTAGACATATAGGTGTAGACATATATGTCGATGTAGGCATTTGCATGTATATATGTTCATATATATTTATATATATGTATATACTTCTATATATATATATATATATATATATATATATATATATATATATATATATATATATATAATATATATATATATCTACATTATATAGCTTTGTTGTATCTGTTTAGATATTAATATATTTACACACACACATACAACTAGATGTTGGTACACATTCTCTGTACTGTTGCATGATTGGGCTGGATGATATGTTTCTGAAAACATCCCATTTATGTTTTTTGGCATGGCATAGTGGTAAATCACTTTATCTATAGTGTGCAGGGTCCTGGGTTCGAGCCTTGCAGAGATTGCTTATTTTGTTGCTGTGCAGAACACAGGCCATTGGATACAGAGTGATTAAGGCACTTTAAAGCAGTTGTAAGCCGGTTTGCTCGTGTTTGTGCGGAGGTAAGCACTGCTAACTTTCGGATACAATTTCTTAAACTCATTTAGCTTCTAAATTGTTTAATCTGTGCAGGCAGTGCTTACCCCCATGCAAACAGGCTTAGACCCACTTACTGCTGCTTAAAAGTGCTTACTTCCGCTTACCCCCACACTAATTTCTTTAAAAGAAATGAAAAAAGGGTTGATAGGAAAGTGGTAAAAAAAGGGGCACAAAGAGGGAAAGACAGTAGAGAAAATAGCTAGGGATGTGCAGGAAGTGTGTAGGAAAGGTCCATAGCTGCCCATTTCATCTACAGCAACAGCTGTGCATATACACTGAATTTGGAGGTAGATTTGAACACTTAAACCCCTGGGAGAGGGGTGAGGACAACAATAATAAGTTGTGATGCCAATTAGACCGGATTACATGTGTCCAGGTGACACGTGTGTGAAATGGACAGCTATGTATGGGGCGAGATTTTTTGTGTGAACAGATTGACCTTTTTTTTTTCAGGTGAGAGTGGGATGTTGGGGAGGGGTAGTAGGTATATTTGGGGAGGTAGGTTGGGTAGGTTAACAGACAAGACACACAAGATGCATACAGGGGGGTATATGACACATGTAGGGGTAAACACCTTCATGGGATGGGGTGTTGGGATATCGGAAGCCCACAAGCCCACTAGTGGTAACAGTGGGACTGAGGTCTCAACCCATGGGCAGTCAACACTGCACCTTCACAGCCCTAAAGGTGGCTGTGCTGGGGGCTGAGCCGCAGAGCCAGGCTGACTAATTGTGACATGCGGCTCTCAAGCTGGTGTAGAAGATC
The DNA here is from genome assembly GCF_019279795.1 of Protopterus annectens. Lineage (NCBI taxonomy): Eukaryota > Metazoa > Chordata > Ceratodontiformes > Protopteridae > Protopterus > Protopterus annectens. Next base: position 351,391,948 of record NC_056736.1, on the reverse strand, counting down.
ACCGACCTGCTCATTGATCGCTCTATGCACCATGACCCCGACCTAGTGATGGGTGACAGTTGCCTGTCCATGCCCACTCCCGGGTGGGCAAGCCCCATCCCCTGAGGTGGTTCCACCCAAAGGTGGTGCAGGACCAATGGACAGGGAGGTGCTGGGTTGGTCCCCAGACATGCTGGTGCCTGGTGCCTCGGCCAGCTGAGGTGGTACAGGTGGGTCCACTGGGACCGGCATTCCCAAGCATGCTATAGTGTTTAGATGTCAACATCATATATGGGTTAGTAATAGTCAATGCATTCCAGGGTTAGGTATAACAGCATGCATAAATATTCCCATTAACCCAGACACCAGATATGGAACAGTTGCATAGCAAACAGATCACATGCATATATTGGACCACAGTGGTAATAAAAACAGCATGCAGGTACATTGATGGCACCATGCTAACAATGTTGGAATAGTTCAATATGGCACATGCATGGGAACCATTAAAATATTTATCAAACAGTTGGACATTATCAGAGTTAGTACATACCGGTTGGGGTGGGTATGTTGATTATTGTTGGAGATAAGGTGGGTGGGAGAAAGATGTAATTTAACAAGTAGTATATTCCTGTAGTCCACATTACTTTCCTAGTAAGTGCTGTTATCTGTACCTTACAAGTCTTACTACACTACCCTATAGACCTATATTGGATACTGATATGGCTCTCAACATTATTACACATGAACCAGTTTTACCTACAGTATACACCTCTTACCTGGTATACCTGTGGAGGGAATGTTTGTTAACACTGACTAACTGTTTGCACGCATACGCCCGGATTCCGGGTTGATGTTTTGCACTATGCTATCCAACTCTTTCTGCCCAGACTCTGGCCATGTGTTGACCACATGCTGATGTGCCTGGACATATCTAGAATATTGCCGCTTTCCACCTTTAGTGACATGACACACACATATACATGCTTTTCTACACAGTTATATTATGTAGCACAGTGTGGGCGACAGTGACCAGTGATACTTTATTATTCAGAGAAACTGCAACACTCACAATCCCCTACAATACCAGGGTGGACGGTACCAGTACAGGTTACATTGGTCTGTATTTCTCAGCACAGTGTTCATATGCAACGTACCTGTGGGAGCAATGTTTGTTAGCACTACCTGACTGTTGCCACACAAGGTTCCAGATTACACATTAGTATTATACACCTACATCTCACTCTATTACTGTACACACTCTGGTCACAGCTTGACAACATAGGAGTATAGACAGGCCATACTTGAAATATTACTCTCCTAACAGTTTCGGGCGTTGCTACAGTGACAGGTTTGTTCTCATGATGGTTGACAATCACTTGGATTCCCTATTTGCTGGCTATACATCTGGGATCATCCCACAGACTTACCAGGGGGACAGGGGTACAGGTAGCACATATGGGCACATATACTGGACATTCTGGCCTCATGTCTACAGTTGTGGGGTGTGAATCTGTATGCAGTCTAATTCCACTCCCAGGATTCAGATCATGGCTGTGTCTGCTACAAATTAAACACTGTCCATCACAGTTGTCTGCTATATTGATATTGCTGTATATCTCCAGTCTGCTTTCTGTCTTATTAATCCCCTGTGCTTATGCATTCTGACCTTGTATAATGACACTCTTATATAGATTTCCTAGACAGTTATATGTTGTAGGGCAGTGTATGTGACAGTGATTTGTAATACCTCATTAATCAAAGCAACTGCATATCATTCTTGTATTTCTGGGCACAGTGTTGGTATCTGACAGACCTGTGGGAGAAATGATTATTAGCACTACCTGAATGTTCCTACACACAGTACCCGGTTCCACATTACTATTATGCACATACATCTCACTCTGATACTGTACACACTCTGTCCACAGCTTAACAAATGGGACATATGTGGCTTCTTAGTCACATAAGGTATTGGGGAGTTGCTAGTGTGCCAGGTTTGCTGTCATATATGTGTGTTAATCAGTTGTATGTCCTGTTTGCTGCCTATACATCTGGGATCATCCAACTGATTTCCCAGGGGGACAGGTTGATAGGCATTAGATATGGGTCACTTGAATAGACATTCTGGACATATCTGTATAGTTGTGTGGTATGAATCTGTATGCAGACTACTACCACTGGCAGCATTTGAACCATGGCTGTGTGTTCTAAAAAAAGCAACAGTTCACATCTGAGTTGCATGTGCTATTTGGTTTTTGTTGTCTGCATTTCCCCTGTTTACTGTCTATGTGTCTCTCAGTTGTACTAAATGGCCTCTGGGGTTTACACCTGTCATATACTGGCATTCCTACACATTCAGTTTATGGTGCTTGGTGTGGGTAACAGTGCTTAATACTACAGTACTACTACATGACTGCAAATCTACATTACCATATGATACCAGAATATACACATGCAGTCCAGCAGTTAGACCTGTTTTGTCAGGATATTACACTTTTATTGCCATACAAACAATATGAGACTCTTCCTGCCATATTCTCTAGTGTATGCAGTACTTGCCTTGAAAAATACAGGTTTTATACTAGCAATTAATTTACTACTACTTTTATTTTTATTTCCTATGACAGTAAAAGCATGAGTATTACTGACCTGCCTCACGTCGCAACTGTACCAGGCAGCATATGTCAGCCTTCTGGTTCATGGTCTGCTCTGTTGCAACTGTGGGGGACATAAGAGAAATATTTAGCCATACCTATCCACGATATACCTGAGCTGGCAATTATTAAACAGGTAGTTGACTAATACTTGCACATGGCTGGGACATCCCCTGATGCTCTAGCCTCTTGGAGCCACTTCTCCAAGAGGTCCCGCTTCTGCCGTTTCAGGTCAGCATAGTGGTGCCTGACCTGCTCACTAGTTCAGCGTATGCCAGTGGCACTGGTGAGGTCGCAGGTGAGATGGTCCCAGGCCTCCTCCTTATATTGGGAGCCTTGATACTGGCCCTGCAGCAGTCTCTGTGCATGGTCTTTAACTAGGAGTCCTGCCATGACCTTGGACTCCTGGCTGCACCAGCGCTGCGCCCGGAACCACACTCCTTCTCTCCTTACTGCCATAGTGCCTGCAAGGGGGAAGTTACAACCAGTTATGAGCTGTATTCCCTCCTCTTGGGTTTAAGTAGGGCCGATTTCTCACACTTTTCTGTGATTGGTCGGTTTTGAAAAAGCTAAGCTATGGGCATACCTGCTTACCTAAGGTTGGCATTGTTTAAAGGGGTATACCACTGCCCACAAAGAGTTAGCTGGTCTACATATTGCTCACACCTCCTAAGCTGGCCTGTGCAATGCTTAGCATTGCTTACATTAGACCTTCATTATAATGCCTTTTTGGCATCGTGTTATTATTCATTGCACCTTATATGTATGCCTAGTATCCCTGATTGATGTGCACGTACACTCTGTGGGGTCCTTCTGTTATATTGGGGACTTCAACACTATTACAATTACACCTAACTTCTGGGCTTACTGCTGTACTCCAGTTCATATATTTATGTTATTTAGTGGGTTATGGCGCATATGACTGTATACTGATGCCTTTCACAGGTTCAGTTTGGTTATACTATGGTGAGGACATGTTTACTACTACCTCATTCTTCTGTACATCTGTGATGGCTTGGTGGATAACTACTGGGACTATGTTGTATAGGATCCTGGGTTTGAGACCTACATGGCTGTTTATTTTGTTGATGGGCAGACCAAGGGCCGTTGGATACAGAGTGATTAAGGCACTTTTGGGCAGTTGTAAGTGGGTTTGAGTGACAGTAAGCACTGCTAAGCTGCTGTTACATCTGCTTACAGAGAGTTAGCTTTAGAATTGCTTAGCCAGTGTAGGCATTGCTTACCCCCGCACAAACGCACTTACACCTGCTTACCAGTACTTAAATATGCTTACTACTGCTTATTTGTGCTTGAACCTGCTTACTAGTGCCTTATTCATTATGACACTGACACTTCACATGTGCATTTCCTGCAGTACTCCAGTTCATAAATATATGTTATTCAGTGGGTTTTAAACCAAATAGCAGAACCTGCAGGTACGGCAGTGTTGGCAAAACCATGAACCATTCAAAAAATTGTAGCCAGCACATCGAGGGTAAGATAAACCAACGCGATCTTTTAGTAAATAAATAAAAGCAAGACAAACCGGTGTTGGCTGCTAAACCAAAGCCTTCTTCACTGTGAATGAAATAGTCACCAATTCCACTATAAATACTAATTACAATAAACAACAAGGCATCCCATAGGTTGATCATAATAATCCATTAAGTCCAGGTGGGAATAATCCCCCCAGTCTAACTATCCACTTCTTCTCTTTGTTATCCAATATAGTGTGCCAACCAATAGGGTTATTCCTCTTGCCTGAGATAATATCTATAATAGCGAGTCTGTAAATAGCAGATGAATGTATTACAGAATGTTTATATAAGGCATTTATAATCCTTTTATGTTTAATATCACTTAAGTGTTGGCTGACCCAAAATTTAAATGACTTAGAGGTTTGACCCACATAAAAAGCCCCACAGGAAAATGTAGCAAGATATACTACCCAGTCTGAGGAGCAATTAGCAAAAAGATTAATGTCATAAACCCTGCTTGTATTCCGAGTACTAAAACTCTTGATTTTGTTAATACTGTTGCAGTGAACACAGTGACTGCATGGAAAACATCCAATAACAGCCTCGCCGGTCAGTGTAAGCTGTGTCAATCACCTAGCCTTACTCAATCTTTGTTTATGATGATTTAAATGTGACCCCACTGACTTGCCTCTTCTGAAACCAAAATGGCATCTATTCTGAATGACCCGTCCCAGTTTGTGGTTTGCCTGTAATATGTTCCAGTTTTGATGAATGACCTGACAAAACATGTCAGTATTCCGACCATATGTAGTAACAAACCTGAGTTGAGAAGGGATAGATTTTGTTTTATCCTGATATGTCATAAGATCAGACCTGTCCATACATGATACCTGGTAACAAGCCATGGTGATAACCCCTGGTTTATAACCCCTACGTTTAAATCTCTGGACCATATCCTGCCTGGAGTTCTCATACTGTTGGGCATCAGAACAAATCTATTTGAGTCTAATAAATTGTGACTTAGGAATGTTACAGGTGACATGTGGTGGATGAAAACTGCTGGCATGCAATATGGAGTTGTATTGAGGGAACTTGCGAAAAACTTGGGTGTTCAATGTACCATCGACATTCTTATCACTAAAACATCTAAGAAAGTTATCTGATGTTGATGCCTTATATAAACATTCTGTAATGCATTCATCTGCTATTTACAGATTCACTATTATAGATATTATCTCAGGTAAGAGGAATAACCCTATTGGTTGGCATACTATATTGGATAACAAAGAGAAGAAGTGGATAGTTGGACTGGGGGGATTATTCCCACCTGGACTTAATGGATTATTATGATCAACCTATGGGATGCCTTGTTGTTAATTGTAATTAGTATTTATAGTGGAATTGGTGACTATTTCATTGACACTGAAGAAGGCTTTGGTTTAGCAGCCAAAACTGGTTTGTCTTGCTTTTATTTATTTAATAAAAGATCACGTTGGTTTATCTTACCCTCGATGTGCTGGCTACAATTTTTTGAATATTTAGTGGATTTTGCAACAAAGATATTGGTCATAATGTGCTTTGCCATAGAAAATGGAATATGCTGCAGTGGGACTCAAACTGGGAAAGCCTGCTTCTAAAGTGAATGCTCTGCCCACTATGCTACTGCTATGCTGCTTCATTTGCATATATCTTTCTTGTTATCCTCTTCAGCCTTTTCACCTGCTTTAACCATAGCTAAGCAATGGGCACATGTAGGCACCAATGGTTAGCTTTAATCGGATTAAAAAATAAGTAAATAAAAGGGTCTCTTCATTTAATTTACATGTACTGTTGCTGTTGTACACATGGGGGACTGTTGGTGGGGATATGCAGACACCTATGAGTGGTCTCGCTCATTCCTTACCCCTTTCTGCTGTTCTACATTGCAGGGGTGTGTTTATTCTGAGAGCTCTGCTCTCAGACATGCTCCAGCACTCTTACATGCTCTGTGCAAGCCTAGGTGCTCAGGCAGGGCACCTTATTAGTATGCATGGCGTGCTGCCATCCTGCTCCTAAACGGGCGCTTCCATGCAGGACTAAGCTAGTCCTGCATGGAAGTTTAGTAAATCCGGGTGATTGTTTTTTGCAGGGAAGCAAGCCCCCCCTACATCCCCCACACCCCCTGCTAATTGTATACTAAGTCTAAGATCTTACAAACACCGGGTAAGGACATATTCTCCAACCCTGAGAATAATATAGCCTCAGACGCCTGTCATCGGTCATCTGGCTGATTTGTAATAAAAGTTCAAATAAACAGCTGTCAACCAAACCCACACTTGATGTTAAGAAGGGAACCCATAGATATAGATATAGATTATAGATTTATATATATATATATATATATTATGTGTGTGTGTGTGTGTGTGTGTGTGTGTGTGTGTGTGTGTGTGTGTGTGTGTATATATTTATTTATATGTATATATATATATATATATATATATATATATATATATATATATATATATATATATAAAAGAAAATCCAAGTGCAGGCAAAAGTACACAAAACGAAACCAATAAACCACGAAAAAAGTGCACTGAAAGCGACCCAATAAAGCCACGGACGGAGGCAACCAGTATATGTAACGGTTTATTGAAGAAAAAAATAAATCACACTAAAAACACTCCATCTCCATGAACGCTATTTAAAATTCCATTTTCAATTCATCACACTTTATCAGATGTGGGTTAGAATGAAAAGCTGCGCTTTTATATACAATCAAACCTGTGACATCAAAAAACTTTAAGCCAACCAGAATTAATTTCTAAAATTAAATTAATTAAACCTTTCAAATTGTAATAAGAACCTTAAAAAAATTTTATGTGAGTATTTATTACCAAAGATATAATAATTATAAAATGAATTAAAACACATTTGGATAAACACAGGATGTTTATGAGTGTAAATAAGTAAATAAATAAAGGTTAATAAAAATTATAAGTTCGTGATTCATTTGTACATCAATATCCATGCGCCATCTGCTCGCTAAAAGGAGCAAATTATATAAATAGCTATAAAAACCATGGGATATAAATAAGAATAAAACCTTTTCATATTTGAATAATAAATAAAGTAGTAAAATCAAAATAGAAGCAATGCTCCAGAAATTTCATACACATAAAGATGTATATCAGTATGAAAAAGTTGTAAAACATATGAGAGCACTATAATTTAGCTGCTCTCAATTTTAAAAGCAGGGCAAGTGATAAGTGTTCATTTAATCCTGCCCCGGGATTCATGAACCTTGCGCCAGGCGCACGCATAGCGTAGGCGTTACAATGCCAAATATGGCCGCCGAGCGATTCAGGTACGATCCAATCCCACGTGCACTACTGGTGTGCACCAGATCTGCGCAGCCCCCGGCATAGGTATGCTAAACACCCCATGTGCGGTGTTGCACCATGCAAATGAAGGCATATAGTGGTTCACGAAGTGGCGCAAGCGTAGCATAAGCCCACAGCAATGTAAACCAAAAAAAAACGGTTTACATTTTCCCAAACAGAACATAGGAGTAACGGAAGAGTGTCAGACCCAGGTGTCACACTGTTACCATATGCCAATGGTGAAATACACAGAAAATGTCAAAAGAAAACATGCACAACATGTAAATAACAACTTAAATGGCATGTCCACAGCAACTCACATCAGAACCCTAGGACATGTTTGTGGAAGGTGCAATACAATGAAATAATATAACAATGTTATAAAACAGCAGCGTAATACACAGCAGGGTCACAGCATAATACACCATGGTATGCATGGAATGCCACAACCATGGTGCAAGGGTTGCCAAGGACTCGCGGCAGTGTTCGGCGTGGTAACTATGAATTAGTAGTCAATGCCATGCAAATGAGGCAGATAATACTGAATCGCAAATCCCCCACTGGCGTAAGGCTGTACCAAATGGCGCAGTGGTAATACACCGAGGAGTGGCTTACAGGGAATACATGTTATCTGCAGAGGGGTGTGCCACCGTAGCAGGAAGCACATTGGAGCACAGCAAACTTGGGCTGTACATCGCAAATCACAGCTGCAGGACTGGGGTGTGGGGTAATAGTTCAGCTGAAAGCACACAATGCGCGCAGAAGTGCATGTGCACGAGGATGACTACGTTCCCTTAACCTAGTCATGTGACGCTCGCCCCACAAACAACATCGGAAACAGGAAGGTGATGTTAAGAATATGAGGAAATGTGGAAGAAGTGTATTGGAGTACTAATGAGCAATCAGCACTAATCAACCCACGAAGGCCAATCAGCGGCAGCTGACAACTCTGCATGCAGAAACCTGCAAAATGGGATAGGGGAGGCATATGAATGCAAAGAAAGTAGGGGAGGTAGCAGATTGCAAAGATAGAAGACCTGACACAGCAGAGCAAAGCAGACAGGCAGCAACGGCAGCACACAAAACGCATGATATGCCATGTCCCAGAAAGTACACATGACAGTGCTCTGCAGGATGCATGCCGGAAAATAGTAGGTGCAATGTGCAGAAATAGTAAGGGAAGGTCGAAATGTAATCCATGGCAGGCAAGAGTAATGCAACACCAAAGGCAACAGCATTGTAGTGCCATCGGTAAAACACGGAAGATAACCCCCAGATACGGCCGTACAAACACACCCTATGACATCATCGGTGTGCACAGCACAATAGTATAAAGTGTGAATGCACACAACACACAGCCGTGTATTCCCAAATGCCGCACCATAGGTGTAAACACACGGGGAACTTTTAAAATGTACATGTTGGGTGCTGCCGTGGCTGTGATCCATCAGCATGTGTTGGAGACAGACGGTGTTGTGGAGGAGGGTGCCGACAACCACCGTAAACCTCGGAGGAGAAGGAGAGTGTTCAGACCAAGGGTAACCTACCAGGGGCTACAAGACCTGGAGATAGTAGAGCGTTACAGGGTGGACAGGGACACGTTACAGCAAATAGTGGAGCTGTGCCGGCCACACCTGAGAACAAGAAACAACAGAGGGGAACCCATCCCAGTGGACACAAAGGTATGTGTAAGCTTGCGAATACTGGCCACAGGTACCTTTCAAAGGCCAACTGGAGATATAATGGGCATCTCACAGGCATCAGCATCCAGGGAACTACACCAGTTCCTGGATGCCATGTTACCACATGCCAATGAGCATATATACTTCCCCAGATCTCAGGAGGATTTGGCTAGCAATATGCGCCACTTCCACCGTGTGGCACAATACCCGGAGGTCCTGGGTGCGATAGACTGTACGCACATACAAATCAAGTCACCACCTGGCGAGCAGGGTAGACGCTACATAAACCGCAAGGGATTCCCCTCCATCAATTGCCAGGTCATGTGCAATGCTCAGGGCATTATCATGGATGTGTGTGCTGTCAGCCCTGGAAGCTACCACGACTCCCATATCTGGCATGCCTCACAGCTGTACCAGGTATTTGCCAGAGGGGACATCCCACAAGACCATCTCGTGGGGGATGCTGGCTATGCACTGGAGCCGTGGATGATGACTCCCATCAGAAATGCACACACACACATGCAAGAATGCCATAATGAGGCACACGCACAAACCAGAATAATCATAGAGCGTGTGTTTGGGATGCTGAAATCACGGTTCCGGTGCTTGGATACATCTGGTGGAGCCTTGCAGTACTCTCCAGGCACATGTGCCCACATATTCATAGTATGTGCTATGCTACATAATATGATCCTGCGGAAGCAGCTGCTGCAGGGACATAATGGTGAAGGGCCACAAAGCCCACCACAACTGCCAAGGCCAGTCCAGGCACAGAGGGTTCCAGACCAGGAACACACTGTGCCAGCCCCAGTAGGCAGACGGAGGCGTACCCAATATGCCTACGCCTTGGCAAAGAGGGAACGTATAGCACATACTCTGACAGCATAGGCCCCATGGACTGACACCTCCCTACCTGCACACACAGTGAAATGGATGGCACACAAACATGACCACCTGTAAAGTGTACTGTATGGGTGGCCTCATGTGTGACTCCAACATAGGCAGCCCCCAAACACTGTACACCCAACAGCCAGTGGAGCATGTAACGCCAACACCTGAACAGTACTCGGGTCTTACAGCATACGGCGTTGCTGTATGCCTGCCACGTTCGCCGCAAGATGTATACATATAAATATATATATATACATATATATATATATATATATATATATATATATATATATATACATATATATATACATATATATATATGTGTGTATATATATATATATATATATATATATATATATATATATATATATATATATATATATATGTAGATAGATATAATTACATATATATAGAAATATATGTACACATATACATATATATACTACAGTTAAGACAGGGAATTAGAGGAATATAAGGTGACTGAGATGTAACCCGCGATATCTGTACATAGTATACATAGTGAAACGACAACCTGAACATCCGGGAGGTTCAACATAAGAGGATACCGCCAACCATGGAACGGGTAACATACCGATATGCATAACCGTGAGGCGGAAAGATCGCCATACCACAGTACTGTATCAGTACATGCGCGTGTAATAGTATGATGATATGAAGGGAGAGGTAGACACCGCCGCCGGTGTTGCGGTCCACGTAGGTACTGTGTGCAACCGTGCCCGTGAGTGCCGTAGTATGTGTACGTGTGCGGTGAGGGTGCCGTGTGCGTTGCTGTGTGAGTGTAATGTGTGTGTGTCTACAACATGTGTATGTTGGTGCCACGTTAGAGGCAGAGCGGAATATTAGGTGTAGGCATACGGTAAACTAGCCTCAGGCATATGTACACTACCAGTCCCACAGTAGTAGTGACAGCCCCACCCTGGCTAGGTGTGTCATGACGTAGAACGATACAAAGTGAAAATGTCCCAGATGGTAGCACAGGAATATACCCCATATGAAATGGAAAGGACGTATGTAATAGTCATGCCTGTATGTACGACACCGATATGTTAATTGCAATAAGATACGTCGGCAAAGTCACACAGCAATAGGTATGTACCGCGGAAATACATATGTGCTACCCCAGTACTGACCGTGGCCACGTGTCGGCCCGTAAACACCGCTGTGTGTCCTACAAGTGTCAAACAATCAATCCCCATCTGAATATGTGGCAACCACTGGCAAATAGGCTATCCCAACAACAGGACCACAATGACTGCAAATATCTGGGACAGAATGACAAGGGATAGTTGTCACGTACACACAACCACTGATATACCACAGATGTTACGGAGGTATACATGCATCAAGCTCACCCGCAGGCGATACCGACACCACAGGACAACAGCCCAACCAACAATCCCATAACAAAAGACAATAAACTGTCAACTCTCCAAGTAGGGACGGAGCACACAGACAACTATACTGGTTATGTAGAGATGCAAGGCCCATAAACCGTATCTGTGATGTACAACCACCAACATCCCCCACTGTACATAATAAAGGAATACAAACCGTAACAGCAGCACAAACATACAGTTGGTCATTGACATCTGCATAACCACAACATATCGCGTGGGGGACACAATTAAAGGTGGCTACATAATTGCATGCGTAGTAGAAATGCAATCAATAGCCATGTTACAGTTATGAATGCAATACTCCGTTATTATACGTCGGCAGGACAGGTACACCCACTTGTTGAAACAAATACTACACCTGTCACACACAATCCATGGGTGACATGAATGCAGACCATACTTGTTCCCATGCATAGCAGATGCAGTCACACATAACATAAGACAATACAGACCATCCCCATGAAGGTAGGGCGAATATTCAACGCCCAGGCAGAGAATCCAATTATACCCTAGTATCGATGCGTAATTACCAAATGGAGTAGATGCACAGGTGATATGCACGTAATTACGCATGTACACATAGCCGCTGATATACCACGAAAGTTACTGGGGTATACATGCAGCAAGGCCACCTGCAGACGATATTGGAACCAATTAACAACAGCCCAAGCTACACTCCCATAACAAAAGACTATTAACTGTTAACTCTCCAGGTAGGGGTGGACCACACAGACAACTATACTGTGTATGTAGAGATGCAAGGCCCACAACCCGTATCCGTCACATACAACCACCGATATCCCCCACCGTAGATATTAAAGGAATACAAACCGTAATAGCAGCACAAACATACAGTCAGTCAATGACATCTGCATAACCACAACATCTCACGTGGGAGACACAATTAAAGGCGGATGCATACTTGCATGCGTTGTATAAAGGAATACAACAGCCATGTTACCGTTTTGAATGCAATACTCCATTATCATTCGTCGTCAGGACAGGGACACCCACATGTCGAACCAAATACTACACCCTACACACACAATCCACGGGTAACATTACTTCGAAATATACCTGTCGCCACGCATAGCGGTTGCAGTTACACATAACATAACACAATACAGACCATCTCCACGAAGATAGGACAAATAGCCAACGCCCAGGTGAGGAATCCAATTATACCCCAGTATGGACGCGTAATTTGCGAATGGAGTAGATGCACAGGTGATATGCACGTAATTACTCACTGAGGAACAGCAATTGGTGGGATGAATTCACATGTTGCAGGTATCGACGGATATAAGGATGACTTGCAGGATATTCAAACCGTATGCTCATACCGAACCAGCAGTGTACAACCGAAAGTGAAAGAAAACGGAAAAACGATACACGGAACGAAACACGGAACGAAACACCGACAAGGTATGTAGAACACACGATATGTACGGTTGTGTAATGCATGATGTGTATGATGAAGCTGTACTGTATGTGAATGGTGGTTGTAATTAATTACACTTGTCCGTAATGCAGAAAGTGGTGAAAGGTAGTTATGTAGTGATACCCTGCCGAGCATACCAACGCTTGTGGGCACCATGTGTACAGCAGTGGGACATCATGTACACAGCAGAGACACCACAAGGGCTGCCACAGGGGGGCATTAGAGAGGACAATGCCATACCACACACCGTTGCTGGCAGTGGATGTCCAACAAGGAAGTGCCATAGCAGGGGATAGGACATGTATGTATACTGTCACAGCACGCATGTGTATGGGCATATACCGTTGATGTCATACGTGGTGCGGACGTGCAAGTATGCCCTGCATTAGGGGATACTATGTGAAATATGTGTAATGTAAAGCTGTCTAGGTAGATATGACAGATATCATACACAGTATCACAGGCATATCATGCATAACACAGGTATCACCTATTGGTATGTACAATAACAGGATACATATGGCCTGTAGGTATGGGACAGAGTAGTAGCATGATAGCTAGCCGAACTGGAAGGGACACCAAGTAACCATGCCCAAAGGACCTGTAGCAGCTGCACAGGTGCACAGTGGGCAACAATGCAGTCTGGCAGGTCCATGTGTAAACACATGTGCAGTGTACACAGTAGTGTCACCTCCCCATGGTAGTGTTCAGTGAACAGCAGAGGCGGGTGTCAACTGCACGTCTACACAGTACCGCTTCTGCGGTGATACCAGGACTACGTGTCACTCAAACAGCAAGGGAGGTATCACATGAACAGTGCTATTGTGTGCCCCTGCGGGATGTGCACAGGACCTATGCTCCACAGCATGGTGTGTGTTGTGTTTGTGGAAGTAACACAGAAGCCCAGCCCATGCAGTGTGGCGTGTGTGCACATATCCAGGAGCAGTCCGTTCACACTGCCCACCGCAGATGTCATGTATGAGGAGTATATGCATCAGTAATGTGGAGGACATGGGCCGTGTCAGAGCAGAAGACACCCCTGAGTATGTGGTATGCAGATGTGTACAGATGTGTTGTCCGTATGTCAGCCGAATATGTAAACCGTCTGAGCCTGGTAAACATCGTGGCATGGCAATGTTGTGCCACGTAAAGCTGTAGCTGTTGTTGAAGGTACACCATAAATGTGGTATTGTACCCTTGACTGTGTGTAGATGTATGTATTTCACAGGTACAATGGCTACCTATGTACCAGCATCACACACAGTACAGATAGGTGTGGCCTTGCAGAAGGGTAACCATGCCACAGTGGAATACGGTAACCACAGGACTGTGTGTGGCATATGTATGTACAGCAACCATGTACAATGTGATATGTATGTACGGGACCAGTATCCATGTGATAGTCAGTGGGTGAATGTTGTTATGCAAAGGTGATGTGCATGCACCATGTGTCATGCATCCCAATGCCATGATACTCATATGATGTATCCGCCACACTGACACCCGTATGGTTGGTATCGGTATGAGCTGGTGGAGCAATAATGGCGCTTGGTATGTAGGCGTGGGATATCTAGGCATGGACAGTACTCTGTGACAGCATGTTCTGTATGTAAGCATATAGTGAACATGAGGGGCCCCATGACTGAGGACTGTATAATGCCATATGTACCTGACATGTAGTAGGTATTATGGTATGCTCGCACCACTGTGTGTCCTGTCCATGAGCCACATAGCATAACATCCTGAGACACAGGGTATGATGTGCAGGTGGATGTGTAAGTTGCCAATACCAGAACGTGGAATGGTGCTGAAGGGCAATGTGAGGACATCATCTGATGTGTCGGCCTCCGTACCACCCCAACCGCCCATGCAATGGTATGACAGGTGGCCAGCATGTGTATGTGCCGTGCTGTGGCATACACAAGCCCAACATGGGTGCTAGGAAAGGCCTGGAGGCCATCAATGTGTGTGGGAATCACGTTCGTGAGGATGTGCCCCATTGCCATTCAGAATGGTCCAGTCATGGGTGTATGACTACAGTCCCACACGTGCAATGCAGTGCCACCAGTGGGTAGTGTGAGAAATGCCGCTGTGCGGCGGTCAGGGTAAACAATGTCCGACAACAGGCTAGCAGTGAACATAGTGGCCTGGTGTAGAGACATATACCGAACAGGTTGGTGGGACATTACAGCCAGGGACATCAGAAGGTGACATTGGGCCAGCATCCCAGGACATATCGTGTGCATGTCAGTACCGTGTATGTGTCCACAGGGACACTACGATGTCCATGTATGGATTGCGACCCTGTAGTGAGTGAGAGGGTGTATTGTCTGTAAGTACGCCATCACCTGGCACGTTGCCAACAGTAGCTCGGTCTGCAATGCCTGGGTGACTATTGTATGTGACATCAGATGTGGATGTAGCCAAACAATACAGACATACCACCACAATGCCTGAGGCCCCACACCGCAATGTGCGGCAGTCATGTTAAGGTAGCTAGCCATGGAGTATGTGTTCATGGACTTCGAGGACCCACCATGGCTGACAAGTGATGCAACCCACACATGTGAATGTACACCACTGTGCAACAGCCTGCACATGTGGTTGTACATCATATGTGCATGGAACAGGACCACCACAGTGGCGTCTGTGAACAGGTCAGTACCGCCATGTCTCTGTGTGGAATAGCATGGTGTCTGCAATTGTGTACATGCTATGGAAGCACACTGTGGTATGTGTCAGCATATGTGTGTGCACTGTCCATCTGCTGGGGTGTCATGCCGTTAACAACTGCTGTCAGCAGATGTCAGTAGTACTGGTTGTAGTACACATGTTCCGTGTATGCTGCGATGGGTGTGTTTCCAGGGTGTGGCTAGCAGGGCCATGCAGCATATGTGTTTAATCCACCAAAGAGGGGATAACCCCAGGTGCATCACACCAGTCACATGGAGGTATTGTGCATGCTAAGGGTAGTGTAGGTATGGTATGTGTTGTGTAATGTGTCATCCAGCTGAGCGGAATGCATGACTCGAGCATGTGTAGGTACATGGGTGTCTATTCCAGGGAAGTGTGGGTTGCTGTCAGCACATGGCAGTATTAGCTGTCTGAGGCCCAATGTACAGTATAACAACACAGATGGTATGTAACCTGTGGTGTACAATGCCGACTCTGTCGCGTGTTACAATGTGTACAGCGGTCACAAACACGGGTATCTGCACATGGAGCACCTATGATGCATTGTGTTAGGCAACTATCCAGGATGTGTGCAAAACACTGTGCGATGTGTGAACCCCTCACCTGTGGGTGTTCCAGTCCAGGTATGTGCCTGGGAGGTACGATCCGTGTACAATCCGTACTCGCAGGCATGCTGCGCAGAGCATGGAGGCAGGTCCCAGTCACCACAGAGATATGTAAGTGGTGCAATAGTGTGTGTGCCTTGCTTGTGTGCAGCACAGTGGAAGATGCAAGCATTGTCCCACATGACCCCATGCCGTGCCTGCCTGTTACAGCCCTACTGGAGACAGTTATGTGAAACTGCCACAGAGGCAGTATAGCATGTGAAGACGTGCATGTGTGCTCCACACCCCAGGCCGATGGCTGCAGGTCATGAGTGCCACAGTATTGTGGTCGACCAGGACTGTCATAGCGGTCAGATACCACATGCCTGTACAATAACAGTAGGAGCATAGGCAACAGTTGCAGTGACACAGTAGGTCAATGTACAGTGTCCCTGTGTTCAGACCACTGCCTACTGTACACTTGGCTAGACACACACCCAGAGGGCTATAACACCAGTGAGCCATCGCATGTCCCAGTACATGTAGTCTGTGTATTGCCATCACAGGGCAGTCACAATAACATGTTGTATGCGAGATATATTGTACCAGGTGATGTGTCATGTGTGCGTATGTTGAGTTGCAGAGCTGTTCACCCGTCCGCAACATCTCAGTGCATGATGCCTTGTGTAACATGATGTGTGGAACTGCAATGTGATCCACAACAGGGTCATCTGTGACTGGTGCATTGTGAATGATTTAACCCATGGGTCTGCGGGATATACACTGGTGCTGTCGGCTGCCATGCTGGGGGCCACCAGTGGTGCCTACAGTGGTCATACAGGCATACTGCATACATTGTTCTGGCAGGAATGTCCATTGTTGTAGATGATGTGGTACTACGTGAAGGTAGGTGTGTGTTGTGAATGTTACCCATCCAGAGGTGACCGTCAGGTGCAGTCATGGTTGTCGACAGC
The DNA here is from genome assembly GCF_019279795.1 of Protopterus annectens. Taxonomy (NCBI): domain Eukaryota; kingdom Metazoa; phylum Chordata; order Ceratodontiformes; family Protopteridae; genus Protopterus; species Protopterus annectens. The sequence goes on along the minus strand of NC_056736.1, from coordinate 351,374,788 downwards.
ATCACACCCATCCACAGCTGTCAGCACCCTGTCCCCAGAATGGGTAACAGTAGCCCTCATACTGTGTGACTAATGTGCAGATGGTGGAACACCTACTACTGGCTGGCTAACAGTGTCATCTAGGAAGGCTATATGATGGCTGGAATACGCTGCTCTAATGTATAATTATGGTATCCCAATGAATTACATTGATTCACATATAGTAAGCCATGGCTGGCATGTAAACCGTGTACAACAATGACTGTGTGACAGACCCAACCAATGTGGAGCCGTGATGAACATGCACCCGTTAGAACACCAAATGAGGTACGCTGTAACGTAATGATGTACAACTGACAGCTATGGGCACAGCATGGATGCAGACGCACATCCCCCACAGGCAGTACTGCTCCATGTTGGTAGGGGGGCATTGCATGAGTACTTGTGACAGTTGCTGTATTGCCACATGTACGGCATATCCATCATATAGGGGTAGCACTGGTACGTGACTGTCGGACATGCCTGTACATATGACCATGTCCCACAGGATATGTGTTACGTGTGTACAACACCTGTCGTACCTTCATCAAGCTGTGAAGTGTATGGCTGCCAGTGTACCTGTGTGACATGTTGTGCAATGGGTGCAAAGGTACGCAGTAGCGCATTACATGCCCACATGTCCTGCACAGGTGCATAGCCTGAACATACAATACAAATAGGGTGTTGGATAATAGCAACCCACAAGAGGTGATGGGTACGGGTGGCAATCCACTATCACCTTTCCGGGTAAGGTGTGCATGTCCATGACACATTAGCACCTGAGATGTTAGCAGTACAGCTGTACAGGGCGGCGTGCATATTTGATTACAAATACCCTTGCGTGTTCCACCACTGGCCTGTTGACAGACAGACACCAACACAATGTGCAGCATTGACATGTACACAGCACATCACCACTGGCTACAGTAGAACAGGGTTACTGTGTTGACATGTGCACAGAACATCAGCGCCAGCCACAGTCGAATACGGTATGTGTTGAACCCCACCGTCATTGTAGCCCATGCCACAGACAGACGTGTTATGCATCTGTGTATGCATGGCTGGGAATGACCCTGGCCTAGCAGTATAGCTGTGTCAGTGTTGTGAACAACATACTGAATGCGCTGTGTGTGTGAGGTGTGCGTCATACGTGTATGGTCTGATGGATGATACCAGCAGTGCCCCCGCTATGTGAACATCCCCGTCCCCATAAATGAATACCTAGGCTATGCTCAACACCATGGTCCCTGTGGGAGGGATGGTGCTGTGCGGTGCACCCGCCAACATGGTGGTGGCAGCGGGCACTGGATGTAGACATATGTGGTACCCATGTCAGGCTGGGGTACCATCCATGTGCACGGGATATCACCGTGCGGGCACATACAGCACTGTGTTGAACAATATCACAGCACATAGCACCTGTCAGGGGTAATGTGTATGCATGGATGTGCGATACCAGCATGCACCATACACACCCCCACCAAGCAGCATGCTGCCTACATTGCAGAAGGTCATTGTCCACACCATGATGATAGACATGCGACATGTCCATATACCCATAGTAATGACATATGGAATGGACAGCCACCCTCCCAATACTGGTATCCCACAGGCGGGACACATCCCTGTGCCATGTATGTGATATACCCTGCCATACCATGCAGCCCTGTCCAGCAAGGCTGCACGTGCCATCACAGTCAAACATGGTGCGATGGCCACATGGCACTTGCACTATCAACTGACCAGATCAGTAATGTGGCACTGATGCACCTTGTGGTGTCACAAGTGCTGTGTGTCAGCGTGTACAACATGCACGCGCACATGCTATGTATGACCATCCCTGCTAATGTCATATGATTAGACACTGTCCCATGTGTATCACATGTGCAATACAGGTGAGCCGTGGCAGGTTATCCAACACCCGTACAGTGCTGCGTAGATGTATTTGGCACAACACATGCATGTACAGGTGTCCATGTGTATGTGTGCAGTGCCACCACTGACATCCATAATGGCTGTGTTTGTGATGCCTAGTGACATATACACAGCATCCAGGTGAACAGTAGAACTGTGCACACATCGGGCCACGTGCTGATTGGTATGAACACAGGTGCAGGCAGGTACACATGTCCACAGCAGGTTACCATCTACATGGGGCATGTACAGTGTGATGGGTTGACACAGAGATATGATATGATACCCACTGCATAATGGTGTGACAGGTGTGACAGCAACACGTCAGCTGTGTCAGTGTCATGATGCGTCTCAGAGATTACTGTGCAGATGTCGTACATGTCATAGCAACGTATGTTCAGCGGTATGCCAGTACATCAGTGTGAATGTGACCTGTCACCATCATTATGTCTTACAGATAATGCCTCGTTCATGACTACCAGCCTTCAGCCGCCAGGAGGATGAAGTAATCATACCGTTGCTCCATGACAACTATGACCTGCTATTCAGCCATGTTCCACAGCAAGCGCAGCAGTGGGATGACCTGTGGCAGGATATGCGCAGGAGGGTGAATGATGTGGGTGGCAACAACCACACCTACCAGTAGATACGCCGACACTGCACGGACCTCATATGGCACGCGAAACAGCGTGCCGCCGCAATCGCCAGAGAACAAGGTGGAACAGGTGGTGGGCCACCAACCCAGCCCCCACTCACACACACGGAGGAGCTCCTGGCCAGTCTGTGGACACCCAGGGAACAGCATGCAGAAACACTAGCCGCCATCGTGGAGGTGGGTGTCTCCCAACCAATGAGCCTGGAGCTGCCTGGTAAGTCAGTCTTGCATATGAGTATGATATCCACTGTAGGTGTAGGTGTCACTGTACATCATGTCAAGTAACAACACATGCCAGATATATGGGCACACAAGCCGCATACTACAGTATGCTACGTTGTGTTTGCAGACGTGTGCATACCACATGCTATCACACAGGTACATGATGTGACATGCACAGTGCTTACTGTGGCTGTCATACAGTCATGGATAATGTTTATACTATTGTGTCGCCCCTATACAGGTACCTCTGGCGTGTCGCACAGACATGGGTCCGTCGCAGGTGAGACTGTTGTTAGTAACAGGCATGTTACAGTGTAGAGTTATTCACCATGTGGCCAGGTATAACATGCACACCTGGGTTGTGTTCCAGTCACGGTATACAGGTTGCACCACCAGACACACACATGCCACCCATGTGCAGTAGATACAACCATTATCATACACCGGCATGAAACCACAGTACCTGTCAGTGTGATATGTGCGGTTGGCTATGCATACAATGGTGGAGGTGTTCTACAATGGATGCATATGTAGTATGCATTGGAACAGCATTCGTGGTACGCACACAGTACCACACAGTGAGCAATGATCTGGGCAGCACACAGGTGTCACCAATGTGACATATGCCCCTGCATTGTATGCACACGTTGTGACATGCCACCCGACAAGTCCCACGCCCGTGGTGTTCTGTCTGCAATATTGTCACACCATCACATGACCTCCACCCGACATAGCAAACATCCACACTGTTGTCTGCATAGCCCTCTGGATTGTGACACCTCCGACATGTATGGGTGTATGTCACATGGGACACCACAGGAATGGGTACACGATGCCCATCACACACAATTGTCCAAGACCCAGTCATACATGGCCATGGGTGATAGCCACAGGCATGTTGCCACACAGTACGTCTGATGTGGATAGACACCGTTGCACATTGTCCACACATAGTGCGATCATAGCCGTAGTGGGCCACCTGTGCATGTGATGTGGTACAACAGACAACCGGAATGCCTGTCTGCAGCCACCGGAGGTGCCACCGATGTCTACCATATACGTGCCGTGGAACAGCATGACTGTGTTGCAGTCATGGCAATGCAATGCGTCCATGTTATGCATCGCACAGCAACATACATGCGTCCTGTTGCCATGCAGTGGCACAGTGCCTGTACTCCCCACTGTATAGCTATGTACACGGCTCACACTAACCACACCTGCACAGACATATTTGCTAAACATGCTTTCTATCTGTAGGCTGTACACACAACACTTCACTGTGAAGCCCACTATGATGCGGTGCATGTGGCGGGACACCATTGTCACACATGTCCACATGTTACCGCACATGCCGGCGGATTACATGTCAAGGTAACGTCAGTCATGTGTACTGTTAACCTGTCTGTGGCCACATGGTGTATCACGGTGATGCATGCAAACTACCATGATTGTGTGTACTGCATGCCTACTGATATGACACCTGCATGATGTAGTGTGCACCCCAGGGCAGTATGCATACTAACACTATTAATGTCTGGGCTGCATTCCCTGTGCTGTAGTGTGGGAATGCTGCATGCCATCTGCTATATCACATGCATGGTGTGTCTGCGTGTGTGTGTGTGTGTGTGCGTGTGTGTGTCTGCGTGTGTGTGTGTCTGCGTGTGTGTGTCTGCATGTGTGTGTGTGTCTGTATGTGTGTGTGTATGTCTGCGTGTGTGTGTGTGTCTGCGTGTGTGTGTGTGTGTGTCTGCGTGTGTGTGTGGGTCTGCGTGTGTGTCTGCATGTGTGTAATGTACCTTACAGTATGTCTTTGTATTCACAGGTGGTGTAGGTGCGTTCCCCTCCTGCGGTCCATCTGATGTTAGTGTCCCCACAGATACTAGCGGTGATGACCATATGCATGAGGTACAGGCAGGGTTGTCAGGGGCAGAAGCTGTGCCATTGGTTACCATGCCACCTATGTCCCCCTCATCCCCGCACACGGTTCTGATGCCGACACATACCACATCACCGTTGCCCATAGAGGAAGGACAGTCAGCATCTGTTGGCATTGAGCAGGAATGTGTGGTGGCTACAGAAGGTGCACCTACACACCATGTTGCCAGTGTAATGACTGGTGATGTGCCACACAGGCATGTGGCTGGTGCTGCTCATAGGAGGACCTCTGGCAGACATGCACCTGCTGTACAGGGCGCAGCAGCTGGTATCACCAGACGCATGTTCCAGACTGTAATGGCGGCACAGGCACGTGCAGAACGACAGAACCAAGAAGGGCAGAGGCTGCAGAGGGCTGCAATCCGTTCCCTAAATGACAACATCCAGTCATTGGCGAATGCTCAACAACAGATTGCTAATGTACTGGATAGGCGATTAGGTGAGATGGTTGGAATCCTCGACCGAGGCATGGCAATCCGCGAGCGTGAGCTGTCTGTGCTGGAACACCTGGTAGGGGTGAGGTGTAGGACACGTGGGCATAGGCCAGTAACACCACCTAGTGTAGGTCGACGTGTGCGTGCCACTTCTCATGCCCACTCACACAGTGCCGGTAGCAGCAGCAGTGCAGCTGGTGCTACACCGTCCACACCAGGACACAGCAGGCCACGTGGACGTGGCCCTGGCCGGTCCCAGTGTGGACACGGTTCCAGTGGACATGTGTCATCGGAGAGTAGCCTCTCTATACCTCCACCTGGTAGTGCCTGTGCGACCCCAGGCAGGCACGGGGCACGTGGCCGCAGACGGACACAGTGAGCCGTACAACCTGCACTGTACAGTCTGGGGCTGCCAATTATACCCCGTGTAGGCATCACATATGGCTGAACTGTGTACACACATACCCACACACGGCAGACACAACTGTAGGGCTCCACCACATCCACATGCATTCTGCACAATCATGCCCAGTAAACTCACCGGCCCTTACACACACACATGATGTTGTCCATTAGTGCAGCCTATGCCCCTGGCAGACATATCACCCTGTGCATATGATGAAGCCTCTGCCACATCCCTGTCATCCACACCATTGGTGCAGGGTTATGCAAATATATTCTGATGCACAGGGTGGACAAGATAGTGAGAGGTGTATGTGATACCTGTGTATGCATAGCGTGTGATGTGTATGTTTCAGTGGTTGTGTATGAAAACTGACTGGTGCGTATGTGACGTGGGTTGTGTACTGTCAACATGCAGCAGACATACCATGTAGTGCAGGTGCAGCATGCATTGAGCTGTGTTCACGGTATGTGTGACGGTTACATGTGTAGCACCATGTTGGTTCTGATAACCTGAAACCCTCCTATGGTGTACTCGCATGTGCCTACAGGGAGCACTGTTATCGGTCCCCCACGTGTAGCTGTGGATTACCCACAGGCACATCTGGCAATATCAGCATACCACATGTACCCGCAACCTGCCTGGACACCTACATAGGTTCATAGGTGCATAGGTAAATACTAGGCTATCTGCCCTACGGCATTTATAAGCCTAGCCAGAGTGTGTGTGACTTTCACCACCCCTTAGGATGAGGATACTATACCCATTAGTTTGCTGTGCCACCATCCAGCAGTGACACAGAGATGATTCCCGGGGTATACCTACGATCTCCCATCCACTCGTCAAGCTTTCTCTTGAACAGAGTCAGTGAGGGGCTCTGCCTCACAAGGACTGGGATTCTGTTCCATAGTGTAGGGAGTCTCTGGGTGATGAACCTGTCCCTCCAGCAGGTCCTATTTATATCCGTGTTGAGGTTTGTGTTTCTTGCTCTCATGGCTCTGGTTGATTTGGATTCTATGAGGTGGAGCATGTCCATTAATTCCGGGTTGGACATGGCCTTGTATGTCAGGCACAGATCACCTCGGAGCAGACTGTATGTGACTGTATAGTGCCGGAGCCCCTTCAGTCGGGCAGCGTGTGACATATGTTTGAGCCCCTTAATCCTTTTGGTGGGGAACATTTGGGGTCCTTCCAACTGCTGCAGGTGTCGGGTTAGGTACATTCCGGATGGGGCATTGTACTCAATCATTGGTCTGATAAGTGAAGAGTACAGGGGTACAATGACCTCCCCTGATCTGGATGTGAATCCCTTCATGATCAGGTGGGCAATGTAGAAAGTCTTCCTAACCACATTGGCATTGTGAGTGTCAAAAGAGAGGTTACTGACAAGTTGGGTCCCCAGGTCCCTGATAACATCTTCCGTGTTTAATGGATTACCACCTATGTGGTAATTAGGGGTTACCTTGTCTTTCCCAAAGTGTATGACTATACCTTTCTTGGCATGTAGCTTAAGGCCATGGCTCTGGCACCAGTTATCCATTTCTATGAGACCTCTGGTGGATGTCTGTGTCTGATGGGGATCCGGTTTGCAACCCATCTTGTGACATATGGGTCTACATCTACGCTGGTGAGCTTTCCTATGATGCCCGCATGGGGTATTGTGTCGAACGCTTTTGCTAGGTCAAGGTAGTCTGTGTGAACTGCCTTACCCTCATCAATGGCCTTAGTGACTCTTCTGCAAAGGTCGACCAGGTTCAAGAGGCAGGATCTGCCCTTGACAAAGCCGACTTGGGTATGAACCAGTGTAAGTAGGTCCCCAATGTCTGCATTTATGAGCTCCATTATGATCCCCTCCATAGCTTTGCAGACAAGGCTCATCAAGCTTATAGGGCGGTAATGTCCTGGGTCCGTAGAAGCACCGCCTTTGTGGAGTGGGACCACAGTTGCCGTACGCCATTCTTTGGGTATGTATCCTGTAGTAAGGCTAAGATTAAACAGCAGCCTTATGTGCGGGTTTAGGTCCTCATTGAGGCCGTGTAGCACACAGCCGGGGACACCGTCCAGTCCCATTGATGCTGTGTTGTCCGCTTTAGAAAGAGCAGCTCTCACCTGGGCATCTGAGATGTTTGGGAGGCTAGACTCTGGTGGGATAGATATCTCCCCTCTTGGGGGGGAGGGGAGAAATATGCACGGAACCTGTCTGCCAGTATGTTGGCAATGTCTGTGGGTTCAGTGATCATTGTACCATTCTGGACTAATTCCGAGCATAACTGTGAGCTTCCACCCATGTTTCTACCATAGCTAAAGAAGGCCTTATGGTTGTCTTTTGTGTCTTTCGCGAGTCCTCTCCCACAGGTGGCCTTGGATGATTGCATGTGTGATCGTATTTTACTGCTAGTATTGATCAGAGATGCCTTCCCTGTTAGGGATTTTGCTCTGTCATGTAGTAGCTTTCTCCTCTTGTTGTAGAGTTTGTTTATGGCTGGGGTCCACCAGACCATGCGCCTGCCTTTGGTGGAAAGGGTCCTGATGTTATCAGGGATTGCTTGATCCATACATTCCTGGAGGTACTCGTAGAAGGCGTTTGTAAGGGTTTCAGCAGCGTGGGTTGTGTTTTCCAATGGCTCGGAGGCCTTGCAGGGTACCACTCCAGTCTTAAGAAGTCTGAGGTTTGCTTTTGAGAAGTTCTTCACCATGGTCTCCTTTGCTGGGGTTGGGGGCGGGATGTGGATCTCCACTGATATTAATTTATGGTCTGATCTCACCGATGAGGGATATACATCCTGTGTGGAGCATGTCGTCCACATGTGTGATGATCAGGTGTAGTATAGTTCCTCCTCTTGTGGGTATGGTGACTAGTTATTCCATAGCATTTGGGTGTATGAACTCCAGGAACCTTTGGCCTAGGGCGGTGGGTCTTGGGTAATGTTCCCGGTCTATGTATGGGTAGGTGATGTCACCCAATATGATGGTGTTTGGAGAGACATTCATACTCTCCAGTGTCTTCAGGAAGGCTGTGTGGGTATCCTGAGTTTGAGAGGGTGGTCTGTAGCATGCTACAAACAGTAGGGCAGTTCTGCCTATGGTTAATTGCACCTGGATGGTCTCCGCTGCTACGTGCGTTGCCACTAACCTGGAGGTGTGGGTATCCTTTATGCATATGGAGACTCCCCCTCCATTTGTGATTCGGTCCGGATTTGGGGGCGGAACGCGTGATATGAGGTATAACCTGATAGTGCTGGGGTGCTCTCAGGAGCCCTGAACCAGGTTTCAGTCACAGCACAGACATCGATGTTCTCCATACTGAGGGGGGCTTTGAGGGTGTGCAACTTGGGGTTTAGACTACTGGCATTGAGCAGTATTACCCTTAGTTCTTTCCAGGTTTGTTTTCTAGAGCAGTAGGTTTATCATTTGAGCCTTGCCTGAAAAGGACACTATGGGGGTGGCAGGAGCCTTTGCCAATATCCGGAAGCCCAGGGGTGACAGGTGCAGGCCGTCCCTTGAGAAGAAGTGTGGCTTGTCAAGCATGTCATCCCAGGCAAACAGACATTGGACCCCCTAGACTGACACCGGTAATTAGGCCAATTATTAAAGCTGATCATGTTGACTCTGTATTGTGGCATCATTCTTGGTGAGGGTAGGATACTGCTCAGGGTCAGGGTCATACCGGCCTGGGCTACATAATCTGAGAGCCCCTCTATGTCTCTTTTCATGTAGTCCAGGGAGGTATGTCTCAGGTCGTTCACACCGGCATGGACAATGACTTTGCCATACTTGTACATGCTGCGGAGTGACCTGAGTGTTTGTGTTATGCGGCGGATTCTAGTGCCCGACAGGCAGCCTACTGTGATCATTTCCTTGTTCAGTCTGGTGGGTGGGACGTCAGTGTGTCTGAGTATGGCGTCACCTATAACAAGTGTGTCTGGCATTGTGTGTGGCCTTAAGGGCTGTGACTGTTTAGCACACTGACTTTGAGAACTATGTGTTGCATGTCCTATGTCTTGAGGAGGCAGTTGCTTGGGTGTCTGCTTTGGAGGCCTCTGTAGTTTTGGTATGTGTTTGAACAGTGCCTCTGAGTATGTCTTTGTGTGTTTATGTGTTTGTTTTGCAGTTGTGATAGTTCTATGTGAAACTGGGTTTGTGGTGTGCGTGGTGACCTTCTCCTCCTGTCTGGGCTTGCCGGTCCTGAGTTGAGAGAGCTCAGCCTCCAGTTTGGCTATATAGTTGCATCTCTCACATGTATTTGTGTTTTGTGGGGTAAGGTGTGGGTGTCTGTGTACATGAGGCAATTGTAACATTGCCTCAGGATGCCCAGATTCACCAGCTGAACAGGAGAGGACGCTAGCAATTGACCCTTCGACATGCTAGAAAACGTGAATGCGTTTGCTGTGTAACTGAGTCAGAAGGGACCTATAGGGAAATGGGTACTCAAGGGGATTCTAGGCTAATGTAGTACTTTGTTTAGCATATATGTACTTTACCTATATAAGAATGCTTTAGGAGCAGGTGCTGAGCTTTTGTGATAGAGACTAGACAGTTTAGATTGCAAGTAGAGAAGTTCTAAGGGAATACTTGAAGAGCAGAATGTACGGAGCCAGACATTGTTTAACGTTGTTTGCACAGTACATGACACACATGTCCACACATATACTGCACCTGACGCCTGTGGTCGGTGCCACAGGCTACAGTGGACAGAGACATCACATACATGGCAGGACACAGTACAGGTATGGTGACATTGTGCAGGTGTGGTACACAGCGTGCTGGCCACTGACCTCCGGTGTCACCTGTCAGCTGTGGTGCATGCTGTGCAGCAGTAGGATGCTGTACCAGTACAGGAATACAGCCGCAGTTGCGGGGTGTACACCACTATGGCGCACACCCCATAGTGTGCAGATGGGGACACCTGCCTGTGTGGTCAGCACCCTCACAATACAATGCACCCACATGCCATGTCACAGGGGGCGGACTTGCACAGGTGGCCAGTATGGCTCACACCTATGGCATCGACAGGGTTGTACAATGCAGCACCAGTACAGGATGGTCACCCTGTGTGGTTAGTGTCCGTTCACAACAGTATATCTGCATACACCCTCACACCAAGCAGCAGACATACAAACATGTTAACACACACACACATGGTGGTGACCACACATGTATACACAGAGAGACAATGTGTTGCATGTACTGCACCATCCACATCCATGCACCCCACACTGAGGTATGTACAGATCTCTACTATGGTGTACAGGGATGTGTGGCACGTGGGCCATAGTCCCCCCAATATGTGGCATACATGGGCACACATTCCTGCACACATGTCGGTGCTGGGAATCCCACACCCGCCATATGAGACATGTGTAGGTGTGCAGCAGTATGTAGTGCATTATGCGTACCAACACTGTATCCGGCAGATGTGCCGATATATGCACTTGGGAGGTGGTAGGTGTTACAGTAGCCATGTGACATACAGTCGATGACACCTGACCGATGGGTATGCATTATGGCAGCACTGTCATGTAACAGCGACATAGCATACTGTATGCACATGGCAGGGTAGGATGGTGTGTGACACACCTGTGAGCCACCACCTGCACACATGCATGTGGACAGGTGTTTAAACACATGATGTACACACATACCGCCATACGTGCTGTTACTATGCCACCATATAACGGCCCCCATGATGGGTACGCATGTGGTAGGGAGTTGCAACTATGTTATGGACAGCGGCCACTGCTCATGCATGGCTGCACCATGCACAGTACACATGTCACATGTGTCCCCTGTTGCCATGTGTGTATGCATTGCTACGTTTTGACATGTGTGTTGACATACATAGAACATGGACTGTGGTATGGTATCACAGCTGTCACAGGCGAACAATACAAGGGTATGTGTCCCAGTCAACACCACTACACCCTGTAGTGGGAGCATACCACAGACATGTGTCCACCTTCCATTCGTGTGTGTAGCACCGCGTACGCCAGTGTTATGCATGTGGTACATCACAGGCTTCGTATGTGTCCTGTGTGCAGTCCATGTATACAGCCAGACAATCACATGTATGACATATCCGGACGTTGGTTCACTCTGGTACAGCAGCAGTCATGTGTCGTAGCTGTGTCAGGGCTGTGGTATGTGTGGAGCCGACCTGTCTATGTATACTGATATGGGCGGACCACATCACACATGTGGGATCATTGTTAGTACATGTGTACTCTGCATGACTGGTGTACACCGCTATACAGACCTGTGGACATATGTCACATGCTGTTGTTGGACCGTGAGGCATACTGCTGCACCGCTGACATGGTGCTGGCATGGCAGCTACAGTGTTCACTGCAGTGTGTACATGTTTGACCTGCACCCGTGATGCCTGTGATGTCATATGTGTGTGTACGAGTAACTGCATGTGTGACCACCCTGTGCATGTGGACGGGTTTACCTAACCGTGAACTGCGGTGTGTACACACCGTCTGCATGCCAGATGGCGCGTAGCACATGCTAAGTGTGTGAGCATGCCCAGTTTGCTGTTGTGTAGGTGGACATACACGAAGTTCCACACTCTGCCCTTTCATGCTCACACTCCATGTGTATGCATGTCTGCACTTTGCAGATGCTAAGTGTGTGAGCATGCCTGGTAAGCAGTTGTGTAGATGGACACACAGTACAGTGCACACCGCGCCCGTCTGTGATTATACCCCGTGTGCATGTATGTTCCCCCTTTGCAACCGCCAAGTGTATGAGCATGCCCGGGTTGCTGTTGTGTAGGTGGACACACACGATGTTCCACACTCTGCCCTTTCATGATTCAACCCCATGTGTATGCATGTCTGCACTCTGCAAATGCTAAGTGTGTGAGCATGCCCAGTAAGCAGTTGTGTAGATGGACACACAGTACAGTGCACACCGCGCCCATCTGTGATTATACCCCGTGTGCATGTATGTTCCCCCTTTGCAACCGCCAAGTGTGTGAGCATGCCCGGGTTGCTGTTGTGTAGGTGGACACACACGACATTCCACACTCTGCCCTTTCATGATTCAACCCCATGTGTATGCATGTCTGCACTCTGCAAATGCTAAGTGTGTGAGCATGCCCAGTAAGCAGTTGTGTAGATGGACACATAGTACAGTGCACACTGCGCCCTTCTGTGAGTATGCCCCATGTGCATGTATGTTTCCCCTTTGCGACCGCTAGGTGTGTGGGCATGCCCAGTACGCCATGCGTGGAGACACAGTAGAGTCGGCACCGACGTCTGATACTAGGCATGTAGCCATGGCCAATGACATCCTGCATAGCCATGGTGGCCGTCCAGGCGAGTTATATGTAGTTGCTATGCCACAATGGCTGCCTACATCATGCACGCCGGTTGCTCTCTCATAGGGTGCACTGTCTGTGGTGCATCCCGTATCCATGTCGTGATGTTGTGCTCCGTAGGTAGTTAGTATTCCCGAGGGCAGCACTGCCGTGTTACTGTACGCCCACCTTGGGATAGCAACATGCTGTGTGACTGTGCACTCTGTCTTCATTCCCTATCGGCTGCCTTGCCTCTGCAGATGATATCACCCACCTAGGACTATGCCTCTTGATAATGCTGTGCTCAGTAATCTCGGTAGCACGTTCTGTAAATGCATCAGGCTGTAGTGTGTTCATGTAGGTAGGTGTAGGTTCAGCTCCCGGCCCGTGTGTGTGTGTGTTTCCAGCTGCCGCTGGAGATAGTAATGCTTTTAGACGCTTCACAACACATACCTTGGCTATCAGCGTCTATTCCTTTACGGATGATGTCACCCACCTAGAAGTATGCCTCTGACAGTGCTGTGCTCAGTAATCTCGGTAGCGCATTCTGTAAATGCATCATGCTGTAGTGTGTTCATGTAGGTAGGCGTAGGTTCAACTCCCGACCTTTCCCCGTGTGTGTGTGTGTGTGTGTGTGTGTGTGTGTGTGTGTGTGTGTTTCCAGCTGCCGCTGGAGATAGTAATGCTTTTAGATGCTTCACAACACATACCTTGGCTATCAGTGTCTATTCTTTTACGGATGATGTCACCCGCCTAGAAGTATGCCTCTGACAGTGCTGTGCTCAGTAATCTCGGTAGCGCGTTCTGTAAATGCATCATGCTGTAGTGAGTTCATGTAGGTAGGCATAGGTTCAACTCCCGGCCCTTCCCCGTGTGTGTGTGTGGTGTGTGTGTGTGTGTGTTTCCAGCTGCCTCTGGAGATAGTAATGCTTTTAGACGCTTCACAACACATACCTTGGCTATCAGTGTCTATTCCTTTACGGATGATGTCACCCGCCTAGAAGTATGCCTCTGACAGTGCTGTGCTCAGTAATCTCAGTAGCGCGCTCTGTAAATGCATCATGCTGTAGTGTGTTCATGTAGGTAGGCGTAGGTTCAACTCCCGGCCCTTCCCTGTGTGTGTGTGTGTGGTCTGTGTGTGTGTGTCTGTGTTTCCAGCTGCCTCTGGAGATATTAATGCTTTTAGATGCTTCACAACACATACCTTGGCTATCAGCATCTATTCCTTTACGGATGATGTCACCCACCTAGAAGTATGCCTCTGACAGTGCTGTGCTCAGTAATCTCGGTAGCGCATTCTGTAAATGCATCATGCTGTAGTGTGTTCATGTAGGTAGGCGTAGGTTCAACTCCCGGCCCTTCCCCGTTTGTGTGTGTGTGTGTGTTTCCAGCTGCCGCTGGAGATAGTAATGCTTTTAGACGCTTCACAACACATACCTTGGCTATCAGCGTCTATTCCTTTATGGATGATGTCACCCGCCTAGAAGTATGCCTCTGACAGTGGTGTGCTCAGTAATCTCGGTAGCGCATTCTGTAAATGCATCATGCTGTAGTGTGTTCATGTAGGTAGGCGTAGGTTCAACTCCCGGCACTTCCCCGTGTGTGGGTGTGTGTGTGTGTGTGTTTCCAGCTGCCGCTGGAGATAGTAATGCTTTTAGATGCTTCACAACACATACCTTGGCTATCAGCGTCTATTCCTTTACGGATGATGTCACCCGCCTAGAAGTATGCCTCTGACAGTGCTGTGCTCAGTAATCTCGGTAGCGCATTCTGTAAATGCATCATGCTGTAGTGTGTTCATGTAGGTAGGCATAGGTTCAACTCCCGGCCCTTCTCCATGTGTGTGTGTGTGTGTGCTTCCAGCTGCCTCTGGAGATAGTAATGCTTTTAGACGCTTCACAACACATACATTTGCTATCGGCGTCTATTCCTTTGCGGATGATGTCACCCAGCTAGACGTATGCCTCTGACAGTGCTGTGTTCAGTGCTCCGAGTAGCGCGTTCTGTGCCTGTGTCATACTCTCGTGCGGTTGTGTAGGTAAGGGTATGGTCAATTCCCATGCCTGCCAGCTGTGTGTGTGTGTGTGTGTGTGTGTGTCTATGCTCCCAGCTGCATGGGTTCATAGGTTATAGTTTTAGATGCTCCGCAGCACACATATATCCTGACGACATGTCTGTGTTTGCAGATGTTGCGACGCAGCTAGTGGACTGCCTGTGTGCCTGCTGTGGTTAGCGACCTCTGTAGCGTGTTCTCCACGTGCGTCCTGCTGTGGTGTGCTAGGGTAGTGATGTGTAGGTTCCACTACCGGCCTTGCCACATGTGTCTGTCTGTATCACTCTCGATGTATATATACATACATATGTTATGCCCATAGCGCTGCTCTTGCATGGACAGCTGTCTGTCCCATGTATCGCATATTTGCACGGCTGACACATAGAAATGTGGTACGATGCATATCCAAACACTGTCCATGCAACGTCCGTGTCCCGGGAGGTGTTGCATGCCCTAGAGACATCTGCTGTATATCTTGGCAGACAGCTATCCTTGCTGTACTGTCACTGTACTCGTACACGCCATAGCCTTGTGTATCATTGCCTGTTTATGGTGTGTGTATGTCTATCTGAGCTGTGTGCATGGTCGTGTGTATGTCCCACTATAATCATCTGTGCAGGTGTCGCCACTATGGGTAATCCATGTAGACAGCTGTTTCATGTGCATTTCAGCACATACCTGCGGACAGTGCTACCCCTCCTACAGCAGCACATTCCATCGTCTTGCAGTGGATACTAGTGTTTCCACACACATGTATCTGTGTCTGTTCATAACACTCCACCTCAGGGAGCGTATATCTGGACACGGCCTTATGTGATAGTGGGACACTCGGGGCCAGTCATGTCATGTTGCTCTTAGAAACATTGATAGTGGGTACAGTGATATGTTATGCATGCATATGGCATGTCTGTCTGATTTGGTGTCTTCCTCGCATGTATGTCGTTGCTTCCTGTCGTCAGTTATCATGAGGGCGCCGGACTGTTACTGTTACGTGGAACACAGCGAACATATGAGGCAGACTTCTACACAGTCTGCGTACATCTGTGCAGTTGCAAGGTAAGTGTCTAATACAACATACCTACTGTCTGCCTACAATACACACACAGTGTGTGGCGGCATAACAGACCACATGACATTACTTTGTATTTGCATGGCACACCCACGCAGACAGATGTATTCCTCACACAGGTCTACATCTGCTTATCCACACTACTTGTTCTTTCCTGTACCATATGTGTGCGTCGTATTTGCGCTTCCTGTCAGTGGCGGGGCAAACGTACGACTATGGGGGCCTGGTAATTGTTATGTTGACACTTCTTGGCACCCTGGGGGACACTTCACCTTTGTGTCTGATTACCTTCCACATTGACCTTCGCGGGGCATACGTTGTCATTCACAATTACCGGGGTAGGACATATACATGTTTGCACATTTGTCCTGCTGTCTTTCTTCCCACCTGTCTGCCTAGTATCACCGGTTCAGTACATGTATTATGGACAGGTAGCTCCTTCATACCCTGACCTGTTGTCATTATGTGTACACGCCCTGACGTTCGGACATTGCCCTTGTTACGTTTCGCATAGTGCTGTGCCTTCCTAGCTGATTGCTGCCTAGGCATTCCGGACTGTGCGGTGGGTGATAGGGAGCGCTATTTCCATTGCATGATTAGTGACACTCATAACATCCATATTCATGGCTATGCCAGCATACCTCTCAAGTGTACCTCATTATGGGGGACGTACCTCATTTGGGGTCTTAAAAGGGTCATGCTCCTCGAAATTCCACAAAGTTCCACATTGAAAGGGTCCGTTACACATTCAGTGTTAGGAATGCTTTAGGTGACATCCATGGTAAATTGACATTAATCATATTAATTCATTAAAGGATCTTCATTATACGTGCAAACAGCGTATTTTAACCATCCTATGACCTTCCTAGTTGAAGTTGTTAGTAAGTCATTAGTATGTGTTCCACATTTTGCCCATTTGTTCCACATTATGGAGGCGAGTGTTCCTCATTTTGGTGATGGAAGGTTGAGAGCTATGTACGCCAGTATTCGCACAACGGTCTGACTTTGTATGGGGTATTTCTAATGTAGTCCCTATCTGTATTTCCTGTGCTATGCCTTACTGCAGCTGTGTTATTCCGACAGATTTCCAGTTATGGGTGCCATCTTGGTCGTACGCATGTCCATCCATGGGAATCACCTACAGGACACTGATATAGGGCTGTACATATTTCACACCTGCTTTCCGCATTATCCGGTGGATGCTTTGCACCATTAGTGGGGATTAAGGCATGTGCTATACCCACATCCCTCCCACGGGGCGGGCCTACGGATTCTCTGCCAAACAACACCTAGGCCCATTTCTGCATACCCAGGTTCCCATGCCTGCAACCCTCGACGGTGCACATTGCACATGGATAATGTGTGCGGTACTGGGATGTGGACGCACTTCTATGGACTCGCCACTCTGGGGATATCTGTCCATATGTCCTGCATTTCATGGACACATGTGTCATCAACCTCGAACAAGCTTTTAGTGCATGTATAGCTGTTCCGTGGTTGCGGCTGTCACTTCTTTTGCATCAATCGCAGCAGGGGTTGCGAATGGAGCAATTTTTGGAGTCCTACAATGGACACCAGTGTGCATGTGTAAAGTGTAGAACTTGCTGGACTGTCACCTTCTGGCCAGTGGTTTTGACTGCTGCTGTATGTTCCCCGTTCATGGATGTCTGTTTGACTACCCATATTATCTATCACGTGGCATATTTATATCCGTGTGTCATATATAGGGGACGTAGGTCTGTTGTGTGTACATATATACATGTGAACCCCTCGTTTCATACCTTGCTTTGTTACTGTCTGTGGATTACCTGTGTACACACATCTATAACCATACCATACCTTTCCACTGTACAGGTTCTGGCAATGTGTACGGATGGTTGGCCCTTTATCTTAGGTGTGTGTTACATTGACCTGTGTCTATCTGGCAATTTGCTGGCATTTCATGTGAGACTTACTTGATTCTATAGAGACTGGATTCTATAATTATGACGTGCTTCCACTGACTATATTTTTCTTTGTCTTCTGGAATCTTTGTGTAACCAGTCCTTTTTGGACACTTTCTATTGTTGTTCATTTTTGGTTTTTGTTTACATATATGACTACTTTGGTATGTTGTGCTATTAATGTGTGTGGAGCATTTCTCCCCGGGCCTCTACTGACACTGGACATATATCCAGCTAGCCTAGCCCAGTCAACAAATGTAAACCAACATAAAACTTACATAAACGTACGGTGGCACCTTCTGACAAGTAGGTCGGGTTACAGATGCATACCCTTCGTCAATCCCTGCTACTAACACACCCGTTATTCTATCCACATTCTATGCTTGCCTTATCGCATATCATGTGTTTCTCACGATTTGTACCAGTACTTTGCATGGCATTGTCCGGTTCCATACTTTCAGAGGCTGACAGTTTTGAGACATGTATAACTAATGTGGAGGACACAGCATTAACTTACCCTGCTGTGAGCGGATCACACACGCATAGGCGCACTTGCATTTCCTAATTGTGGGTTACGCGCAGGCGCACATGCATATCCGTATTCTGGGTTACATATGTTTACTGAGTCTGTGTGATTACGTGGCCTGTATTAGTTGTGACTGTTCCAGTAACATATCTCTGATCTGGTTAACGGACATGTACGGAACACACTTTCACCTTTACACATGTAACTGTCTTTGCGGCACAGACGCATTACGTACACATTCACATTTATATGTTCTATAGTCATACTTCAAACGGGACTGCATTCACGTTGGCCGGTTGCTGTGACCACTACACGTTTGCTGTTCTGTCTCATTTATATGCATACCCATGGTACATAGCTACATTAACATATCCCCCCCCCGCACTCACTTACGTCACAGGCATCCATTCTTCTGCTGGGAAAAGTGCGGTACTACATGTTACACATTCCCTATTCCCTACTGCTCTTGACCCAAGATGCATATGGCGTGACCGCAGGGATATTCAGATCCCAGGGGCTTATAGCCCCAACGCATACAGGTCTTTGATTGTCAGGGTGTTCCTGTGGTGCTCTGGGTTTGGTCATATCCGCCTAGTGTACGGAACTGCCCTGACCGTGTACGAATGTCAGACGAGGCACATAGGCATGGTTTGTCCATGTCTATTATACCATAACCACCCCCATTATTCCTAACCGTGCACGCTGATTGGCCAGCGTGCCCGTTGTAGATCGGGTTATAGTAATGGCACACGGTCCGGTCGCACGGACCTATTTCCATTAGTATACCTCGGTATTTATAACCTGTCTCGCTATGTTACATGGGTTTAACATAGCGTGACAGCTTTAACTGAGCCACGGTCATGTCCGTTGCTTACTTTGGGGCAGTCTCGCTCTGCTACACACATTTAACATAGCGGGACAGGTTGTACAACACAGCAACGGGGACACCGAGCTCTCCGTTGCTGTTTTGTATTGATTTGCTATGTTGACTGTGTTTTACATAGTGAGACAGTTTTGACATTAGCAACGGACATCTCGCGCAGTACGTCAGCACCGCCGCAGATGCCAGACATCTGCGGACGTGCAGCAGACAGGCATTATGCTGTGCCATTATGTCTGGGGATTAATAGTTTATTTTCCTAGATGATATGGCATAATAGCAATAACCCACGTCTGGGTGTGGGTACTGCTCTATTTACCCACGGTTGCCTTTGTTTGGTCCCTCGGGCATCACCCTCGGGACCGCACCACGTCTACCGTGGGTATATCCAGCATTACCCACACCCAGGCATGGGTTATTGCTATGATATTCATTCCGCATGTACAGACACGTGTTTGGACAACCAACAATAGCTTCTGCTATTGGCATACAATGCTGTGGGTGGTGCCGGTTATCATACATATGCCATGTTCTGCGTTTTTCCCATTCACACTTGTCTATCCCCTGTCCTCATTCATACGTGGATATTTATGTGGCACATGACTGAACTATGTATTACCTGCAGGTATGCTGTGTACAGTGCACATATGTGACAGTTGGTTACAGTGTATCTGTGTACCTACCTCTGTGATACTGGGGACTGCCACACATCCTTCACAGCATTACATGCGTATGTACATACTATTATTCGGTGGCCTGTGGAAGGTTGTCGGAGCACTGGTCACATGTGTCCCTATGTGTGCACGCATCGTGTTGGTCTTTGTCCGGCCTTCGTTGCTATCATGGGTTGGATGGTGGTGTTGGTGTGTGTTTGGGTTGTATTTATACTGCCGATATGTCAGTGGGGGGTGGGGTTGACATGTGTTCCTCTTTGCAGGGGGCCCCATTATGGACATATGTGTCCTGCGTCGACACTTGACACGTGCCATATGTCCTGTGATATTGACACAGTCGTGTATGTCTTCCTGCATTACTACTTGCGTGTTACAGGCATTTTGTATCTGGTACGCATGACTATTATGTTGGATAGCTTAGGCTATTCCCCTGCTATGACATAACCATTCATCCGGGCATATACATGTTATTCTATCCTTTGCATTGGCCGTGGGTGTTTTGCCATACGGAACAACACATATCTACGAGTGATGTCCCACCTTGACATTCTGTGCATGTGGCAACCCTGATGGGGTGACCTGCTTGGTGGACGGCTGTTCCACCCTGTGTATTGTGTTTGACATGTCTGCATAGCTAATCATCGGTGCAGTGGCTGCACATACTGATTTGTCCAGATGTGTCCAGTTATGGACACCGTGGCATGTGAACACCTATGGGGTTTCGACAGGTCCGTAACCACATGTGGGATGTACACATTCTGCCGACACATTCACATGCAGCCATTTGGATATCAGTACCTGGGATGGGATGTTGACATGTGGGGTACATATTTGCACGTGTATCACTGCCTAGGACAATACTTCCTACTACATCTGGGGTGTACCCGCTGTGTGTAGGTGTGCAGCTGCGCAAGGCTGCTAGCTGGATTGGGTGGACAGTCGGACATGGGTGCGGATTACATGCTATGACGGGGTTGTTGTGTATTACATTTGCATGCATGGGTTCTGCTTCTGGATATTCCAATTTGGCATACGCCATCCTATGTGTATGCGACGGTTACATTGCTGTGTCTAGCACATTTTGCTATACACATGTTTGTCTGTGTTTGGGATATCTAGTTTCTTTCTGGTTGTTATATGGCCACGACTGCCCAGCTGTGTACTCTCACTACCACTGTGGGACTGCTGGTGACCATGCCCATGGGGCTAGTCGTATGTAGTTGCGGCGCACTGACATGATGCAGTACACCTCCACTGGGTATGCCTGCTGACAGTGCATTGCGTGACGGACACGGTATTCCGAGTATCCTTTGTTCCGTGGACGGGAACATTTTGTACTTCGTGGATTTATGTTTGGTTCTCTATTTTGTGTGGACGGGTACTATGTTGCATACTCTGCATACGTTTCATTATCCATGGACACTGGTTGGTGCGGTTACTATTGCAGGCGACCTGTGACAGTCAGCACTTTAGACTTTAGGTTGCCCATCGCCTGCCGGCTTGGCCACACCTACGGGCGCATCCTACTTGGGCTCCCTGGACTCACGCACGTGCTCTATGCACGTGGTTGTGGTTGCGGCGCACACTCATTACTATGCATGTGGTGCTGCTATGCCAGTTATATGCTGCACGGCTGGCGCAAGCCTTACGCTGGCCTTGCGCCGAGCTTCATGAATCCAGGGGCTGTTTTTTTGATTGGCCTGCAAAGTCACTTGCCACCACAATTCTCTATATTCAATGGTTTCTTCCATGCCGCCACGTCCACCTATATTTACTTTTTCTAATACAAAGAAAAAAAAGAAGGCATTTGGACAA
The DNA here is from genome assembly GCF_019279795.1 of Protopterus annectens. NCBI lineage: Eukaryota > Metazoa > Chordata > Ceratodontiformes > Protopteridae > Protopterus > Protopterus annectens. The sequence continues at coordinate 351,352,947 of NC_056736.1, read as the reverse complement.
CCCAAAGAGTGCTTAAATAAGGCATTGTTATCTTTTTTAGTTTGAATGTCATAGGAATGCTTATAAATTATTTTCTTTAACCTTCTTTCTGTTTTCCCTATGTAGAAAGATTGGCATTGGTGGCATGTGGCTAAATAAACTAAACCTGCTGTTTCACAATTACTGAAATCTTTGCTTTTTAGCTCAACTTTCCTACTTTCCAAAAAAAACAAGATTCTTTATTCAAAATATGTTCACATTGTAAACAACGCCCACATTTAAAAGTTCCATGCCTCGTTCTACCATATCCTATTTGAGCGTTGTTAGTGTTGGTTTGTAATAAATTTTTCAAATTCCTTGCATTCTTGTACACTACTTTAAAATTAGCTTTGTTAAGCATTTCAAGATCAGTAAAGGAAATAAATTTATTCCATTCAGTAGTTATCACGTTCCTAACCATAAAAGAGGTAGCATTATATTCCAAAATCAATGCCATATCAAAGGTTTCACCAATATTTGCATTCCCTTAATAGATGTCGTCAAAACCTAATCCTAAAATAGGTTTATATCTGCCAGTCCTCTCTCTAATTACCTCTTTCTCCATTTTCAAAATAAGTTCATCTGGATATTTCCTTTCTTTAAACATTCGATTTAGCACAATTAATTCTTTAGTAAAATTTACTTCTTTGGAAGTCATTCTACTAGCTCTAATAAACTGTCCTTTCACTATATTATGTTTATAGTGAAAGGGATGTGCACTAAAAAAATGCAAGTATGAATTACAATATGAACTCTTTCTGTATATTTTAGAATTAAAAACACTATTATACATATATACTTCAACATCTAAATATTCTAACGAAACAGCAGCCTATGCTTAAGCCACAACTATAACCAGTAAAATGAAATGAAAAAAAACATCCAGGGAAAATGAAGTGTTCTGTTGTGCTTTTATTCCAACTTGCAGAACAGCTCAATGAAAAGCATAAACGGAGAAAATCTCCTACATGTTTTTTGTCACAGTGTCTGTAACTTCTTCAGATAATGACATTAATGAATCAGTCTTTATTTAAACACATTGGTTTCCCGCTAAAAACATTCCACCCTATCAGGCTTAAACAAAACCATTTGAATGACATTCACAATTACCTCGTCAAAAATTTAAAGCTCCCAGTACGTACCAAAAAAACTTTTTTATAGTCTTAAATAAACATTAAAAACTTGTCCCTATTAAAAACTTAATTTCAATGATACATCATCAGAAAACTTGAGTTAAAAACATGTTGAATAACATAGTTTAAAAACATAGTTTAAAAAACATAATATATTCATTTAAAATATGCATTTGTTGTGTTACATTAAGAAGTGTTCAATCTCCCTCTTGTGGCCAAACATATGCAGTACTATTAAACACAATGAAGAGAAAGAAATAGAAAAAGTATTCTAGCATTTTTTTCTTTTACAATTTAGCAACTCTCATTTTTAACAAATATTTAATAGAGATTGTCTCATTTAGGCCAGGGGGAGATGCTGCCTCCAGTGTCAATTGCCACCACATTTCTTTGTATTCAATCCTCTCCTCACAAAGGCCCCCTCTGATGTCTTTTTTCACCCCCTCAAGGACAAAAAAGGAGAATTTTGCCTCTCCACATTCCATGCTATGTTTGTACATGGCATTGGTTTCTTTATTATTCTTGATGTCATTTAAATGTTCGTAGATCCTTCTTTTTAGTTTTCTTTCTGTTTTTCCAATGTAGAAGGACCCACAAACCTCACATGTAACCAAATAAACCAATCCAAAAGATTCACAATTAAAAAATCCCTTACTTGTCAGTAATCTACCTTTGCTACTTAAATTGATTTCACTTTTATTTATTACATATTTGCACTGACTACACCGTCCACATCTAAAAGTGCCCATTCTTTGTCTGTTATTGTTTTCTGCAACATTCTCTAACAAGTTTTTTAGATTTACTGAATTACTATACACAAATCTTATATCACTTGATGGAAGCCCTTTTAGGTCTGTAGTACTTATAAACCTTAACCAATCTTTTTCAATAACTTTCCTAATATGTGGGGTACTTGCATTAAATTCCAAAACCATGGCATGGTTGAAAGCTTTAGTGAATTGATTTCTATTATCGAGTTCTTTGGTGTTGTTTTTATCATTCATGTCCCATAAAATCGGTTTAAAGTGCAAGTCCCTTTTTAAGCTCACTTCTTTCCTCAACTCTTTCAGCATTTCCTCAGGGTAACCTCTTTCCCTAAACATCTTAGTGAGGAAATCTATCTCATTGTTGAATTCACATTCCTCTGTTGTCATTCGGCTTCCTCTGACAAATTGACCTTTCACTTTGTTTTTCTTACAGTGAAATGGGTGGGCACTATTAAAGTGTAAAAAATAATTTGTGTATGTATTTTTTCTGAATACCTTTGAATGCAAACACCCTTCCTTTTTGTATATTTCTACGTCTAGGTATTGAAGGGTGTCATTCTTTATATTCCATGTGAAATCAAGAAAAGTTGTGGAATTTTTCATCATTTCCATGAATCTTCAATCCAGAAAATACATATGTCATCCAGAAAATGCTTGTAAAGATGCCAACAGGTGTTGAAAGGGGAGTTCAGAATGAATTTCTCCTCCCATGTAGCCAGTGCAAGGTTAGCATATGTGGGGGCACAAGCTGCCCCCATTGCTACTCCCTTAATCTGGTGGTAAAATTCTCTGTGAAAAAACAAATAGTTGTGCTTCAATACTAAGTCCATAAGCTGTAAACATGTCAACCTTTCTTCATTATTAATTTCAGTATCCTCATATAGTATTTCTTTTAACATTTTAACCCTTCTAAATGTGGAATACTAGAAAAGAGATCTATTACATCAATAGTAATAAATGTGGTATTTGAAATTTCAAAATTCCTCTCTATTTCCTTTAACAGGTCCCAAGAATCATTAATAATATTTTTCCTTTTAAGCCATATATTTTTCAATTTCTTGTCAATGTATTTGGCTGAAGGTAAAGTCTTGGAACCGTTTGCAGAAACTATTAATCTCAATAGGGGATTTCTCTCATTTTTGTGGGTCTTAGGTATTCCAAATACTGATGGAATTATAGGTTTCTCTACTGATAAGTAACTATAAGTTTTTTGATCTATTAGTCCTTACAACAAAAGGTCCTTCAAAACAATATCTATTTTGCTATAACCAATGTTAATTTAATTTCTTGACACAATAGCGTATCTTGTGGTGTCCATTAACATGCCATTCATTTTCCCTTCATATGACATTTTGTCCATAAGCACCATTCCACCCCCCTTATCGGGTTTCATAACCCTTATTTCTTTATCCCTTCTTAAGTTGTTTAATACTTGTTTTTCTTTTTCACTTAAATTTCCTTTGAAGTGAATGTGCTGATACTTTTCCCTGATTTCTTTCTCTCTAACTTTTTCCAAATTTCTTAATTGGGGATGTAATGGTGGGTTAGTAATGCTTTGTTTGTATAATTAATTTAAGTTAGTGTTATTGTCGTAATTAACAAGCAAACCTAAATTAATTTTCCTAAAAAAAGTTTTAAGATCTGTAAGTGTCCTTGCCACATCTCCTTTTTTCCTAGGAATGTATTTAAGCCCTTTGGAAAATAAAGTAAAATGTTCCTGTTCTAATTTTAAAGAGCTGAAATTATAGATAGTAAAATTGCTGAAAGAACTTTTGTATTTTCCTATTTCATTCACCAAGTGTGCCGAGGTGGGGGGGACTTGTGTGTGTTCTTTTCCATTTAATATCTGTCCTTCTTCCCACCTCTCCATTGAAAATTCTGGTTATAACTCTGTTTGTAATTCGGGTGTTGATAATTGTAATCACCCTTATTCTTTATCCTTTCTGATCTACACAAGGGCCTTTCTTCCTCAAACTCATCCAGGTCATTAATATTTTCCCCAACTCTTGTAGTTTCTCTATTGTTTCCGGTGAAGTTTTTCTGTCTATAATTCCCCTTAAAAACATGCTGGTTATGTGGTTTAGGGTAACTTGTGTTATTCTGATATTCATGAATATCTCTTTCTAGCTTCTTAATTTTTCTATTAACTAAATCAACACATTTAGCATCCATACTATCTTTTATTTTATAATATTTAACTTTTACTTCTTCAATACTAAATATTAAATCTTCCCTAATACATTTATCTAGTACTTCTATTTGTTTATTTAATTCATCCTTTACCCTTTCATTTTCCTTGATCATAAGTCTCAAGACATCAATTCCACATCTATTAAACAGTTCTAATAAAACCTTGTGATAATCACTCCCTTCTAATATATTGCTAGGGAACTTGTAAACTCTTAAGACCTTAGGCACCACTTCTTTTAAAACACAGAATTTTAAATATGCATTCTCAATCTCTAAGTTTCTAAATTTCATCATATACTTTGATAACATATCAAGTTTATTACTGTAGATGGGAAACCAATGTGTTTAAATAAAGACTGATTCAGTAATGTCATTATCTGAAGAAGTTACAGCTACTGTGATGAAAAATGTGTAGGAGATTTTCTGTGTTTATGCTTTTCATTGATTTGTTCTGCAAGTTGGAATAAAAGCATAACAGAACGCTTCGTTTTCCCTGGATGTTTTTTTCATTTCATCTAAATATTCTAACTTATCCATCAAAAATTTATAAGTAACTTTCAAAAAAAATTTGTGCTATTATTTAAATATTCAATAAAATTTGTTATCTCCTCTTTGGAACTAATCCATAGAACTCAAATGTCATCCAGGAATCGTTTGTAAAGAATCCAACAGGTTTTATATATAGAATCAAGTACATATTTTTCTTCCCACCTTGCCAAATCTAAATTAGCATAACTGGATGCACATATTGCACCCATCGCTACACCTTTAGATTGATGGAAACATCCCCCTTTAAAATAAATATAATTATACTTTAATACCAATTCTATAAGCTGTAAAAGTAACAAACACTCATCATTTGTCAAAGTGCCATTTTCGTATATTATTTCCTCTAAACGTGCAAGTCCCTCTTGATGAGGGATACTTGAAAAGAGATCAATTACATCTATAGTTAAGAATCCAATATTTTCCCTATATAAATCTTGTTTCAAATTCCTAAGCAAATCCCAAGAATCTCTTAAAATATTTTGTTTTTTCATCCATAAGCTCTTGAGTTTGGTGTCCACATATTTAGCCAAGGGTAGTGTTTTTGACCCATCAGCAGACACTATAAGTCTTAGGGGTGGATCCATTTTGTTTTTATGAGTTTTTGGAATCCCAAATATGGTGGGTATCCTAGGTTTCTCAACTGTCAAAAAGTTTTTCAACTTTTGATCTATCAACCCCTCCATCAACAGATCATCCAAAACCATATCAATCCTACTCTATGAGATATTTATCTCATTCTTAGAGACAGAGGTATATTTATCTGTGTCTCTTAACAATTCATTCATTTTTGCTTCATAGGTCAATGTATCCATAAAAACAATCCCCCCTCCTTTATCGGGTTACGTCACCCTTAAGTTAATATAATTCCTGAGTTCATATAAAACATTAATTTCATCTTTATCTAAATTGTGTTTGTACCTGACTTTATTAAAATTATTCCTAATCTCATTTTCCACTATGTTTTCTAAGTTCCTAATTTAAGGGTGTAATGGTGGGTTAAAAATACTTTTCCTGATCAAACCTGTGGATGTTTGAATAGTATTTTGTTTAAATTGTACTTGGAAATTAATTTTTCTCATGAACATCCTTACATTTAATAAAGTCCTAGCTAAATCCCCTCTTTTGTTCGGGATATATTTACTGCCTTTTGATAAAAGCATAAAATGCTCCTTGTTTAAAACCACTTAACTAAAATTATAAATAATAAACAAATCATATGTGAATTTGAAAGGTTAAGAACATCCTTCATAATGATTAGGGTATCAATGTCTGCTTCACTGTTAATTCCTACTTTAGATAATTCACAAGCATTAAAATCACAAACATTGGAATCCGAATCAGGGTGAGTGGTATTTAATATTCTTCCTACTCCCCAAAAATTTGTATAATGTTCCTGATATTGTTCTTTATTTTTAATCCTTTCTGATCTCCGCAAGGGAGGATATTCAGAGACTTCGTCTAAGTCAGAAACGTGTTCCTCTATATGTGCATATTTTCTAGGGGGGGTCATTGGAACTACTATTATTATTAATATAGTCCCTTTTCCGCTTGGATTATTGTTTTTCCAACCACCCTCATTAACCTTTGGTTCTGGGTAACTTACACCATTCTTATACTCACTGATATCTCTCTCTAATTTTTAATTTTCCTTTTTATCAATTCTTTACATTGTCCATCAATATCAGACAAAACATTATCATATTTTTCTCTTTCTGAGGGAATAGTATATATCAAATCATCCTTTAAACATTCATTCACTTTTTCAATTTCTTTTAACAAGTCATTTTTCACTTTTACTATTTCATCAATTATACATTTCAATACTTCTAAACCACATCTGTTAAAAACATTAATCATTTTTTTTATGAAAAGAACTTCCTGGAATCACATTGTTTGGATATTTCCAAATTCTTAGACCCTTGGGTACAATGTTTTCGCCTAAACATTCTTTCAAATAACTGTTTTCGATATCTATGCTTTTAACCTTATATAACATCTTCTGAAAATGAATTAATTTACTATTATAACTCTCCATAATTGGTCCAGGTTTAAACAATTTATCTTTAAAGTCATTAGTAAAACTAACTTGTAACCAATCTTTCAGTTCCATTTTTTGTTGTTATTATTTGTTTGGCCAGTCCCACTAGCATGAGCGGTCTGCCCAGCCTGTATAGCGTTTCCAGTGTTATCAACAGTCTTGTGAACATTCTCACCCTGTTTTCCTTTTAAAATCACTGGTGTTAAGCCAAAATCCATAATGGTAACATCGGACAAACAATTGGCATCATCATTTACTTCTTGAAAGCTATTTCTGGCATTGTTAGAAATATCAAGCCGTTCTCTTACTGCCATTTCCTAGTTCTGCCCTTTTTGTGCTGTAGTAACTAAGGTTACTGTGGATTGGCAAAGAGGTGTCAGTAAATCTACTAGTTGAGGTAATTGGCCTGTCAGCTTCCTCACTTGGCCAATCTCTTCCTTCCTAGCCCTTCCTTCCTTATCCGTGCTCGATTCGCCTTCCATTTGCCCGAAAAGAAAACACTAATAAAATCCAAGTGCAGGCAAAAGTACACAAAACGAAACCAATAAACCATGAATAAAGTGCACTGAAAGTGACCCAATAAAGCCACGGACGAAGGCAACCAGTATATGTAACGGTTTATTGAAGAAAAAAATAAATCATACTAAAAACACTCCATCTCCATTAATGCTATTTAAAAATCTGTTTTCATTTCATCACACTTCATCAGATGTGGGTTAGAATGAAAAGCTGCCCTTTTGTATACAATCGAACCTGTGACATCAAAAAACTTTAAGCCAACCAGAATGAATTTCTAAAATGAAATAAATGAATTAATTAAACCTTTCAAATTGTAATAAGAACCTTAAAAATGTTTATGTGAGTATTTATTACCAAAGATATAATAGTTATAGAATGAATTAACACACATTTGGATAAACACAGGATGTTCATGAGTGTAAATAAGTAAATAAATAAAGGTTAATAAAAATTATACGTTCCTTGATTCATTTGTACATCAATATCGATGCGCCATCTGCTGGTTAAAAAGAGCAAATTATATAAATAGCTATAAAAACCATGTGATATAAATAACAAAACCCATAAAAACGAAATGGACCCACCCCTAAGACTTATAGTGTCTGCTGATGGGTCAAAAACACTACCCTTGGCTAAATATGTGGACACCAAACTCAAGAGCTTATGGATGAAAAAAAATATATTTTAAGAGATTCTTGGGATTTGCTTAGGAATTTGAAACAAGATTTATATAGGGAAAATATTGGATTCTTAACTATAGATGTAATTCATCTCTTTTCAAGTATCCCTCATCAAGAGGGACTTGCACTTTTAGAGGAAATAATATACGAAGATGGCATTTTGACAAATGATGAATGTTTGTTACTTTTACAGCTTATAGAATTGGTATTAAAATATAATTATATTTATTTTAAAGGGGATTTTTTCCATCAATCTAAAGGTGTAGCAATGGGTGCAATATGTGCACCCAGTTATGCTAATTTAGTTTTGGCAAGGTGGGAAGAAAAATATGTACTTGATTCTATATATAAAACCTGTTGGATTCTTTATAAATGATTCTTGGATGACATTTGCGTTCTATGGATTGGTTCCAAAGAATAGATAACAAATTTTATTGAATATTTACATAATACCAATAATTTTTTGAAATTTACTTATAAATTCTCGATGGATAAGTTAGAATATTTAGATGTTGAAGTATATAAGTATAATACTGTTTTTAATTCTAAGATATACAGAAAGAGTTCATATTGTAATTCATACTTGCATTTTTTTAGTGCACATCCCTTTCACTATAAACGTAATATAGTGAAAGGACAGTTTATTAGAGCTAGTAGAATGTCTTCCGTATTTTACTAAAGAATTAATTGTGTTAAATCGAATGTTTAAAGAAAGGAAATATCCAGATGAATTTATTTTGAAAATGGAGAAAGAGGTAATTAGAGAGAGGACTGGCAGATATAAACCTATTTTAGGATTAGGTTTTGACGGCATCCATTCAGGGAATGCAAATATTGGTGAAACCTTTGATATGGCATTGATTTTGGAATATAATGCTACCTCTTTTATGGTTAGGAACATGATAACTACTGAATTGAATACATTTCTTTCCTTTACTGATCTTGAAATGCTTAACAAAGATAATTTTAAAGTAGTGTACAAGAATGCAAGGAATTTGAAAAATTTATTACAAAACAACACTAACAACGTTCAAATAGGATATGGTAGAACGAGGCATGGAACCTTTAAATGTGGGCGTTGTTTACAATGTGAACATATTTTGAATAAAGTATCTTGTTTTTTGGAAAGTAGGAAAGTTGAGTTAAAAAGCAAAGATTTCAGTAATTGTGAAACAGCAGGTTTAGTTTATTTAGCCACATGTCACCAATGCCAATCTTTCTACATAGGGAAAACAGAACGAAGGTTAAAGAAAATAATTTATGAGCATTCCTATGACATCCAAACTAAAAAAGATAACAATGCCTTATTTAAGCACTCTTTGGGTTGTCCAAATGCTTTCTTTCTTTTCTTTGTATTAGAAAAAGTAAATATAGGTGGACGTGGTTGCACGGAAGAAACCATTGAATATAGAGAATTGTGGTGGCAAGTGACTTTGCAGGCCAATAAAAAAAAACAGGATTAAATGAACACTTATCACTTGCCCTGCTTTTAAAATTGAGAGCAGCTAAATTATAGTGTTCACATATGTTTTACAACTTTTTCATACTGATATACATCTTTATGTGTATGAAATTTCTGGAACATTGCTTCTATTTTGATTTTACTACTTTATTTATTATTCAAATATGAAAAGGTTTTATTGTTATTTATATCCCATGGTTTTTATAGCTATTTATTTAATTTGCTCCTTTTAACCAGTAGATGGCGCATGGATATTGATGTACAAATTAATCAAAAAACGTATAATTTTTATTAACCTTTATTTATTTACTTATTTGCACTCATGAACATCCTGTGTTTATCCAAATGTGCTCTATTCATTCTATAATTATTATATCTTTGGTAATAAATACTCACATAAACATTTTTTAAGGTTCTTATTACAATTTGAAAGGTTTAATTAATTTATTTATTTCATTTTAGAAATTCATTCTGGTTGGCTTAAAAGTTTTTTGATGTCACAGGTTTGATTGTATATAAAAGGGATGCTTGTCATTCTAACCCACATCTGGTGAAGTGTGATGAAATGAAAATGGATTTTTAAATAGTGTTAATGGAGATGGAGTGTTTTTAGTGTGATTTATTTTTTTCTTCAATAAAACTTTACATATACTGGTTGCCTCCGTCGGTAGCTTTATTGGGTCGCTTTCAGTGCACTTTTTTCGTGATATATATATATATATATATATACATATATATATATATATATATATATATATATATATATATATATATATACGGGTCTACTTCTAAAGCCTGACTCTCAGATGACTGACTTTCCGACTTTCAAAATCCCAAAATGCAACTCATGAAAGATCAGAAACCCAAACTTTGACCGTTTACTAGGGTAAGTAAACATATGGTCAACATGCCCTGTTCTCCACTGTAGTGCATTCCTGGAGTTGGTATATTTAGTTAGGGGGGGTTTGGGGAGAATAGCCCCCCCACCTAGGTGGGTTTTACTTACCTTAGCATTGGTTTTGTTTAAATTTGGCCATGTATTTACTTACCCTGGTAAAAATTGGCTTTCATTTTTCTGCAACTTTCGTTATTTTCGTTTCGGGAATTTGAAAGTCGGTCATCTGAGAGTCAGGCTTTAGAAGTAGACCCATACACACGCACATGCAAGTGCACACACACACACACACACACATGTATACATAATTTTTATATATATTATGTATATGTATATATGTATATATATATATATATATATATATATATATATATATATATATTAATATATATATATGTATGTGTGTGTTGTGTGTGTATATGTATATATATATATATATATATATATATATATATATATATGGGTTCACTACATATGACCGAAAGCTCATTTGACCGAAGCCCATTTGACTGAGACCATAATACCGAAAGTTCATTTTACCAAAAGCCCATATGACCGAAAACTCATTTGACCGAAAACCAGCACTGGCAGGTATATGCCCATTTCCCCACTGTAGCGCAACCCTGGAGTGAGAATATTAAGTTGGGGGTGTGGGGGGCACAGCCCCCCACATTGGGGGTTATGGGGGCGTAGCCCCCCACATAATTGCAGTTTATGTACTATTATATTCATGTGTATCCATTAAAAATCCATGAAAACTTATAACATCAGTACAAGGTTGTGCCCCCCACACACCCCCAACTTAATATTCTCACTCCAGGGTCGCGCTACAGTGGAGAAATGGGCATATACCTGCCAGTGCTGGTTTTCGGTCAAATGAGTTTTCGGTCATATGGGCTTTCGGTAAAATGAACTTTCGGTATTATGGTCTCAGTCAAATGGGCTTCGGTCATATGAACTTTCGGTCATATGTAGTGGACTCATATATATATAGATATATATATATATATATATATATATATATAAAACATGTTTTAGTGGGTTTTTTTTGTTTTTTTTTGGTAGCCCGGGGAACTAGACTTCAGCAAAAGTGCACTTTCATTTAAGTGGACTTTCGCTGATTTGTAGGGTCTACTGCTCTATTTCGAAGAAGTGTATTTTCGATGTAAAGCAGTAGACCTATATATATATATATATATATATATATATATATATATATATATATATATATATATATATATATAGGATCCATCAATATGTTCGAAGTTTCACTGCTTCGAACCCCACTTCACCGAGTCCACTTGTTTGAAGTAGTGAAACTTCGAACATTGACTTCGGCAGTCACACTACAGCACGGAATGGGAATATTCCCTTTTCCCCACTGTAGTGTGATCTCGGTGTTGGTATATTTAAGTAAGGGGGGTGTAGGGGGCAAAGCATGTTTTAGTGGTTTTTTTTTTTTTTTTGGGTAGCCCAGGGAACTAGACTTCAGCAAAAGTGCACTTTCGTTTAAGTGGACTTTCGCTGATTTGTAGGGTCTACTGCTCTATTTTGAAGAAGTGTATTGCAGTAAACCTATATATATATATATATATATTGAGGAAAGGTGAAGGGATAATCTGCAGTGGCACATAAACACATAGAACCATACACAAACAAGGGTGGATGCGCTCACACTTGGACAGGGAGAAAAGGCTAGATAGAGACAAATAGAAGTTTGACAATTGATGACGGGGAGAAATAGACAATGCACACAGGATACGCTGTGATACAATTGAATGGGGTAAACCTGGATGAGTAAAGAGTGGTGTGAAGTGGTTGCGTGATGGCTACCAACAGGGGTAGAAGGATGTCAGCTTCACCCAGAAGATGGGTCAGAGTGACCAATAATGGGGCCACACCCTGTTTTGATGTGCTGATGATAGGGCTCTGACAGCTGAGATTATCTGTAAAGTATTCCAGTAGGAATATGGTGATGGTTACCCAAAAAGCTATTGTATCCTCAAATGTCACCCCACACTTTCTGCCATACTAACAGCTAGCAATTGAGACAGACTACCTGCCTGTGAGAGATCAGACCATCTGCTGCTAGTTCTCTCATCTGCCACAGCCATAACTACAATGGCAAGGGACAGCTGCAAATGGCATGCATGTAGCTCCCTGCCTTCTTGACTTGAAGGATGAGGATATTAGGAAGGATAACATTACTGAAGATGTCCTGCAAATGGCATAAGGAATCAGTAGGACATAACAGGTAAGTGCCACTGACTATGCTGTGCTACAAGTTTATGTTGCCTCCTGTGACAATCAACACAATTGGCTTCCCACTCTGTCTCCCATGAAAGACACAATGGACAAAATACATGTCACACAAGTGTAGGTGAGATACAGACTTAAATACTAAATTACATCCCCACATGTTCATGTATGATAATAGAGGCATGGAAGCATGCTTGCATCAACACAACTAAGACAGAGTCTTGCATGTACATGCATGATAACAAATGCATGGTAATGTACCCAGAGCCTCCCAACTAAGTTACATCCCCACATGTTTGCGCATGATAGCAGAAGGTTTATAGAATGCCCACAGCCTCACAACTGAACAGCTATGCAGTATACACAACATGTAGCTGTGCTGACACAGAAAAGCAACAGTTACAGCAGAGAAACAGTCCTTCACTGTAGCCCACCTGGTATATCCTGATATCTATCAGATGAAAATCTTTTATTAAGAACACAGATCTAAAAGGCAGGACATTTTTAAAACTACAGTTTGAACACCAGTATTAACTACAAACACTTACTATGCCATTCTGGCCTTCAGTGCCTAACCTCCACTTTGCAATGGCGGCAATCAACAGAGTAATGGTGCAGCGTGCCATTATACAGGTGCTGCAATGCTCACTGGTCTTGGATATGCCATAGAGCTCACAACGTAGCTCAGCAAGGCAAAAGCATTCCTCTACCTTATGAAATGGATCATGACAAGGTCCCAGCAGCTTTTTCCTGAACTGGTTATACAGCAAGTACAGCAGAATTCTGCTGTCATTAGGACACTCGGCAAGCATTCTCAGATGGACATTAGCATTAGTGTCCATCACTATACGTGTCCTTTAAAACAAGATGTTTGATCGGGATTTAAATTGGAAATGTTATCCGAATTATGAGCAGGGCAGCTTAGAGCATCCATTAAACATGGCACACATATATGCAAAAGCATCACACAGGCACTCCCAGTCAAGGTGTATCAGCAACATGCTGTGCACCTTTGTTGCACATTACATCACCTGTGCATTTCACCAAAACTTAGCAACTCAAATATATACATGAATCATGGTCTTACCTAAATTCATGCCATGCAACTACTGTTTACTTGCAGCTAAAGTAGACTGACCTCCATTTTAAATGCCAAACCATGCACTGAGAAAATAACCAACAGTTGTACCTATATGGGATTTGACAGCAGCATTCTGGCAACAGAAGAGAAGAAGAGCATTCAAAATGCTTAGCCCTGAAGCATGATACAGTGTTCTGCTGTACTGGGATATGAAGTATATCTCTGGTGTACTGTACATGCCGGCTCTTACTTTGCCACTAAATATAGGTACATATATTAATATGTGGTATTGTTTTTATGCAATGTGTGCATGCGTATAACCTGCATGTAATATATATAGATGCATATCTACACCAAAGGTGAGGGAAGACATCCCACTATCAGGACTGCCTGCCTCTAATACTATCCTGAATATCCTACTTATGATATGGGAAGACTTTTTGTGGGCCTCCATGTGGACCCCAACAATATACCATAGAAACTCTGTGTCATATACAACTAAACAAGCTGTTCATTCAGAGAAGCCTAGCCTTTACCTGTGTAATCTTGTGAGCCTTTGTGTGCCAGCCACATGTCCATCCCTACCAGTATTCTGGAGTATCACTGATGTGCTCTATTGTCACAACATAGTAAATCTACTGCACCTGCTGTGTGCCTATCCCTCTCCATGTCTGGTTGCACCAGTAGCAACTCATGGTTAGTAATTGATATCATTCTGTCCCCAGCAGTTAGTAGCCTACACTTATCTGTCTTGTTCCCATAGGAGTCCTCACATCCTCCAGAGGGAGTAGAATCCAAAGACTCAACAACATCAACTGAAATAAGAATGACATCCTACTATAGGCACCTATGACCCATAGGCGCCACCAGCTAGGAAGAGGAGATGCTCACCATTCTCTAAAGGACCATGTTTGGTGATGGTAGTCCATGGTATCAGTGCAGTTTGTGAATAGAACTGAACAATACAGCAGTGTTAGAGGCAAGTAACAGACATGATCTGTTGAGCCTACAAGAGTACACTGCAAAGCAGTGGACAGGTCCACTTCCAATGCAAGGCTAACTAATGAAGAGGAGTTCCTAGTGTTCCTGTATGAAAATGATGAAGACAAAGTAACATACCTGTAGAAGTGAATACAGGCTTCAAGACTGGTCAACCTTTATGTGTACTAAATTTAGATGCACCAAGTTATTAAGCATTTTGCATGCTTATATACTATCTATGCACTCTGTGTTGTCAGACTACAAATACCACTGCATATATTTCCCATAAGTACCTTAGGTATGCAGGCACAAAGTAATGGCAACAGAGGTATGTGCCTGGTCTACATCTGCATAGTCTTTACCAGGATTTGCATGCATAGCATAGAACCTCACAAGTAGCAAAGTTAGTGAGATTCATTGTTTGCTGTTGTAGATATTCACAGGGCAGACCATTTGCATGTTGACACCTGCACAGATCAGGACAATAGGCTGATGTCACAAAACCAGTGTTTGTTTCCTTCCTAGGTGGTTCTTCCCCATCTTTTCTAGGGTGAGAATTAAGCTTCTCCAACAACTTGATGCAGGATGTTCAGGATGAGCATCCACCAGCCTCTTTGTGGGATGGACCTCAGCTGTGATTAGAAAGCATCAGCACAACTGACATTGTGGCTACAGCAGTAGAGGACTGCATTGCATCTAATGTGGTAATACCTGCCATGTGGTGGCCTATCAGGGGATCTCAGGGCTTTCTCAAGTCATAGATGATCCCTGATATCCAGGTTATACTAGACTTCCTTCAGCAAACTACTCAAAATTCCCAGCAATTCCCCTGCAAATGGACCCAACTGACAAGAGCTACCACACTCACCTTCATTTTATAACTGCACCTAAACAGCTGCATAGAAAAGTGCACTTTATAGGGAATTGGGAAACAAAGAAAAAGCAATAGAAACACCATAAAAAAAGAAGAAATAAGTAATGTTTGCAAAAGTATTTATGAAGACATTGATAAATGTAACAAAGCTCCCACTTGTATAGAAGAGTTAAAAAAGGCATGAAGCTCTAACACAGAGGATATGAAATGTGAGGAAGTAACAGCCAGAAAAACTGAGACAAAATTAAGAAAAGCTCTTAATTAGAAAACACCAGTGCCAGATACACTACCTAATGGAATGCTAAATGTATTAAAATCTTACACAAAGATTTTGCCCTAAGTAATAATTACTTATATGCTAATTATGAACAGACACCAGCCTGCTTGACAACAATAAATAACATACTTCTTAAAGGAAAATTCCATCCTCTCCTATGGTTCATCTCAACCCTTAGATTGTTTCTCTTCCTGCAGTAAAGTTTCAGTATTATTTAGGTACCATAAACCTGCTTGCACTTAATAAAATTTTCAGTGCAACTGAATATAGCTACATATATTAATATGTGGTATTGTTTTTATGTAAGGTGTACATGCATATATCCTGCAATCAAAGGAATGCAAACTCAACCCTCTTTTTTTTAAGCTTAACTTCTCACACACCTTGACAGAGTAATTTGTCTCCACCTTCATGACATAACACAGACACAGGGAAATCTATATTTCTCCCCGTTATAACTGCACACAATCTTCCAAAGGCATTTAGTTCTACTTATATCAACAGGTTAGTTGTAGCTTTGCAAAAAAGAAAACAAAAGAGTGTGGTGAAACTGCTTTTCACTGCCTTTGTTGCAGACAGGAAGAGAAATAGTACTGGAGTATTGGTGCACCTATTTGATAGGGTTACCATGTGTGTCTCTTTCTGCAGAGCAGTATTGATTTGAGCAGCTCTGTCCTACAGTGGGGAGGGTCATAAAAATGTTAAATGCCTTAATAAATATTTTATGGCTTTCTCTCTAAGTATCACAGAAAGCTTTAATACTATATGTAAGTAATCTTAATATCATATAAACTAGTATACACAACCAACACTGCACATCACAATAGTCTTTGTTTTGTTGTAAGATGAAAATGAATGAATGAATGAATGAATAATAATAGTAATAATAATAACTTTCTACTGTGTTGATTAATAGCTCTTGGACTGCATTAATAACTTTGGCCCCTCAGGAAGATTGCGGGAGTTGATTTATTAGTGACCATGATATGGGACTAAAAAATTACAATCCCTACATAGGTCTGGAATTTAGCTACTTTCTTTGGCTGGAGATGTATAATTGCTCCGAATAGCTTAAAATAGGTTCAGACAGAAATGTATGTGATGGTCATTTAGGAATAAAATGCAAGCACTCCTGCTAAAAATGCTGTGTAAGATACTTGTTAATCACACTGATGCCACTGTATAATCTCAATTGACTTGAAAGACAACATCACTTCTTTATGTCTAGCATGCCTCATATAAAGGGGATTTGAAATGGATTCAGGGAAGGGGGGAAAGAAGGGTCTATTGCAGGTTCTAACTTGCTTGTAGTGCTCGACACACCTGCTTGTTACCACTTGATTGAAAAAGCTGTCCCATTAGACTGATCTCCCATTTCTGCATAACTCTCCCAACACCTAATCCTATATACTGCATAACCCTACAAAACTATAAACCATAAACATAAAACTTCCATCCAGTTCCTAACCTGAATTAGGATTAGGGAGGTGCAAACTCATAACTATTATCCACTCATTTTCTAATGATAAACTGCTCCAAAAATTGATGGAATATGCACATATTTGGTGTTCTGAAAATGTTCTCAAGCTTAACGAGGAAAACATAGAGCATAACAGTGTTCAGCAAAAAAGATGTTCCCACTTCATTTTTTATAAGTGATACGCCTCTTCAACCAGATATGGTCATAAGGGATCTCGGTTCTTATGCAAACAACTCTCACTCATTAGATCATTAGGGTTCCACAACAGTCAGGAAATCCTCCTAACTAGCCAATATAATATCAAGGGGAATATCTTCCAGATCCAAAGAAGTCATCTTACCACTGTACTCTTCGCTTATCAGACACATCATCTAATACAATGCCCACTTTGGTATATGCAAATCCAAGAATATTCACCAACTGGAAAGATCACAACATATTTTACTCTAAAAAATTAAAGGACTTAAATCTTTTACATATCCTGACAGATTAGCAGAACTATCATACTCATTAGCTTACAAGCTGATCCAACGTGACAAGTGGCTAACATTTCGAGCAATGAAAGACCCAGTTCTACCTGAACTCTTACATCTTTGCAATATCAGTCACAGTAAAACCGCATGTGCTCGGGACTTGAGTTTACACTACCGAATAAACAAGATTCTTTGGAGGGATACATTCCTAACTTTACATATTACCAGCCTATGGAAAAAGTTACCACAACAGGTCAAGAAGAGTACTATGTTGTTTGCCTTTAAGACTAGTCTTGATGATTGGATGAGTAGGCATAAATTTGGCCAGAGTTATTATGTATGCCTCTGCTTGATTTAAGAGGTATTAAGTACTCATAGTAGCAAAGGTAATTACTTCAGCAGCACAAGGCACAGGGCTTGAGATTGATCTCTGGTTATTGGCTATAGCCTTGTAATAGTCTGCAGACTGAAAGCCTAGTATTTCTTATGAACCTATAAAGGGTGGCAAGAACTTTTAAGTGTGTCTATTAAATGTGTATATGGCTAGGCTTCTTATGGTCCCTGAGATTGCTTGCCTAGTACTTATCCTGTGCTCCTATCATCTTGGTCAGTAAGGATATGATTACTGCGCTGTGTGACATCCATAAGGATGTCACCTATCACAGCTAATGACTTGAAGCTATAGAGAACAGCAATGATGCCTTGACAGACATAATAAAGACTGCAGTGGAACATTTGGTTCCCATTTCCATCTTTCTGTAGAAGTGTGGAGGATAGCAGGTGCCTCCACCTGTGTCTTGTCTAGCTGTGTT
The DNA here is from genome assembly GCF_019279795.1 of Protopterus annectens. Lineage (NCBI taxonomy): Eukaryota > Metazoa > Chordata > Ceratodontiformes > Protopteridae > Protopterus > Protopterus annectens. The sequence goes on along the minus strand of NC_056736.1, from coordinate 351,334,459 downwards.
ATCTTTTGGTGGGGGGAGCTATACATCCAGGCTGGTCATGTCAGTAGGCCATTGCAAGGTATACAGTCTACTCCTGTGAGAATAAGAGTATCTGACTCCACTACTCAACATCATGGGCAATAAAGGCTACAGCCTTCAGGAGGACTCCCTTCCAGCAGACTGCATGCAGATCCCATTCCCACAGCAGCACAAAATCCCTATCACAGCTGACCTGTAGTCATACTGCTCCAGAGCAGTTCATGGCACCAGATCTTAGTCACATAATTATGTTCCAATAATACTACGCCCTCCCTGTCATCAGAGGACATTTTGCATGAGACAAAGTACTCATTGTGAAAAGATCTTCACCCAGGTTGTAATGTAAGATATGTGTCATTATCACATGTGCAAATGAGGAATGTTGTGATGCACAGCACCCTCAGTCCCATGCGATGTATGTGGAGATATCTGATGTACAGTATTACATGGCCATGCCATACCCAGCACAGCGCAGCCTTTAATAACACTGTATACATCATGTCTGTTCTGTGTGGCACCAAGCTGTCACTGTGTGTTCAATAAGAGTCCAGAGAACTGGATGAGACACCACCACTTCATCTGTGCTGCTGAGTACAGTGACTGTCATTGTCTGGTGGGGGTGGTGATGCAATTGCTACTTAATTGTTGTCTCTTAGCCTAACTGTCATTTCTAGATGCTGTTGATGTGTGGCTGTGAGTTCAACAACTGCAGCTGGAATGGAAATTCCTGAGTAGATGACTGGTCCATATGCTTCCTAGTAATCATGATATTTAGCATGTTGCATGCTATGAGCATCTTGCAAAAGGTGTTTTAGGCATACTGCAGAGCCTCCACAGAACTGCTAGGTAGTTTAGCCATTTAAAGTTGTTTCTAGTTTGCATGTGAGTCACATTATACTGCTGTTTGTCAATGCTGTGTGCTTTCCTCATGGGCATCATCTACCAGGGGTGCAGTGAATATCTAGAATCATCTGAAATATGGTATGGACATACTGTAAAGTACACCTCGGTAAACACTCAAACACTCTCTTCGACTGTTTATCTAGATATAAATATATATATATATATATATATATATATATATATATATATATATATATATATAATGTTTATAAATATATATCTACTTCTGTTTCTTTGAAGAACAGAAGTACGAACCCATTTCAGCAAACGTGCCCTTAACCAAAAGTGCACTTTAGTGAAATACGCAATAACGAACACCAGTTCATTGAACTAGCAATAAAAGAAAACAAAACACTGTACCTCCGAATCATGGTACAGTGGGGATAAGGCCATATATTCTTCTCCCCACTGTGTGTGATCTTGGAGCTAGTATGTATAAATACTGGAGGTGTATCTGGCAAAGTAAAACACATTTTTGCAGGGAAGTAAGCCCCCCTGCACCACCCACACCCTGCTACTTATATATACTAACTCTGAGATCGCTGAAATGGGTTCGTTCTATTCTTCGAATTAACGTGTTTTTGTTTAACAGATGTAGACTATATATATATATATATATATATATATAATATATATGTACATATACATATATATATATATATATATATATATATATATATATACACACACACACACACACACACACCTGCTTTTGGTCTAAATGATCATTTGCTGACATCTGTTTAATCGACCGCATTTGGTCGATATATGCAGATGGTCAACAGGTGTGTGAGATCTACACTCCTGGGGTAGAAGAATATTCCCTTTCCCTGGGGATTGTGTGATCTCGAAGTTAGAATATATAATTAACAGAGGGTGTAGAGAGTGCTGGGGAGCTTGCTTCTCTGCAAAAAACAATGTTATTTTTTGCGTACACTCAGGTTCTTTTTCAGCGCATGTGTGGTAATGTGTTGACATTCAGTTTGTTGACATTTGCAGTCAACATTATGGAGGTAGGCATATCAATGTGAGTAGATCCACACCTCCCTACTTAAATATACCAACTCCGAGAACGCACTACATTGAAGTTAACAGAAATCTCCCCCTACTAAGATTTTCCATTTAAACATTCGATGCAGTCCGCTTTCGGCATTCTCGTGTCGACAATATAGTATTCGATATTGTCAGACTTCGAGATTTTAATATAGACCCATCTCAACTACATAATAAGCAGGTTATGATCAGTGACCCATTGTTATGTCCCTCCTTTGGGCCAATAATCAGTGACCCTCACTCCTCACAACTGCCACTGGTGGGAAAATTTACTGTGGGGAAAATAGACACACACAGTATTTTCAGATGCAGCCCTCTACACCAAGTACAATTTCCCATAACAGCACACAGAAAATTCAGACTCCAGTCCTGGGGCTGAGCATTCTCTCCAGGTCCCAATAGTCAGGAAATCCTCTTAACTAGCCAGTATAATATCAAGGGGAATATCTTCCAGATCCAAAGGAGTCATTTTACCACTGTACACTTTGCTTATCAGACACATCATCTAATACAATGCCCACTTTGGTATATGCAAATCCAAGAATATTCACCAACTGGAAAGACCCCAACATATTTTAGTCTAAAAAATTAAAGGACTTAAATCTTTTACATATCCTGACAGATTAGCAGAACTATCATACTCATTAGCTTACAAGCTGCTCCAAGGTGACAAGTGGCTAACATTTCGAGCAATGAAAGATCCAGTTCTACCTGAACTCTTACATCTTTGCAATATCAGTCACAGTAAAACCGCATGTGCTCGGGACTTGCATTTACACTACCAAATAAACAAGATTCTTTGGAGGGATACGTTCCTAACTTTACATATTACCAGCCTATGGAAAAAAGTTACCACAACAGGTCAAGAAGAGTACTATGTTGTCTGCCTTTAAGACTAGTCTTGATGATTGGATGAGTAGACATAAATTTGGCCAGAGTTATTATGTATGCCTCTGCTTGATTTAAGAGTTATTAAGTACTCATAGTAGCAAAGGTAATTACTTCAGCAGCACAAGGCACAGGGCTTGAGATTGATCTCTGGTTATTGGCTATAGCCTTGTAATAGTCTGCAGACTGATAGCCTAGTATTTGCCTATGAACCTATAAAGGGTGGCAAGAACTTTTAAGTGTATCTATTAAATGTGTATATGGCTAGGCTTCTTATGGTCCCTGAGATTGCTTGCCTAGTACTTATCCTGTGCTCCTATCATCTTGGTCAATAAGGATATGATTGCTGTGCTGTGTGACTTCCATGAGGATGTCACCTATCGCAGCTAATGACTTGAATAAGCTATAGAGAACAGCAATGATGCCATGATATACATAATAAAGACTGCAGTGGAACACGTGGCTTCCATTTCCATCTTTCTGTGGAGGTGTGGAGGATAGCAGGTGCCTCCACCTGTGTCTTGTCCAGCTGTGTTATCTTTTGGTGGGGGGAGCTATGCACCCAGGCTGGTCATGTCAGTAGGCCATTGCAAGGTATACAGTCTACTGCTGTGATTATAAGGGTATCTGGCTCCACTACTCAACATCATGGGCAACAAATGCTACAGCCTTCAGGAGGACTCCCTTCCAGCAGACTGCATGCAGATCCCATTCCCACAGCAGCACAAAATCCCTATCACAGCTGACCTGTAGTCATACTGCTCCAGAGCAGTTCAGTGGCACCAGATCTTAGTCACATAATTATGTTCCAATAATACCACCCCCTCCCTGTCATCAGAGGACATTTTATATGAGACAAAGTACTCATTGTGAAAAGATCTCCACCCAGGTTGTAATGTAACATATGTCTCATTATCACATGTGCAAATGAGGAAAGTTGTGATGCACAGCACCCTCAGTCCCATGTGGTGTATGTGGAGATATCTGATGTACACTATTACATGTCCATGCCATACCCTGCACAGTGCAGCCTTTAATAACACTGTATACATCATGTCTGTTCTGTGTGGCACCAAGCTATCACTGTGTGTTCAATAAGAGTCCAGAGAACTGGACGAGACACCACCACTTCACCTGTGCTGCTGTGTACAGTGACTGTCATTGTCTGGGAGGGTGGTGATGCAATTGCTACTTGCTTGTTGACTCTTACCGTCACTGTCATTTCTAGATGTTGTTGATGTGTGGCTGTGAGTTAAACAACATCAGGTGGAGTGGAATTTCCTGGGCAGATGACTAGCCAATATGCTTCCTTGTATTTTTATTTATTTATTTAACATTTATTTTACCAGGATAAGTCCAACTGGACATCATGTGTCCTTTTTCAGTGGAGTCCTGGGGAGAAAAGCTCCAAAGAAATAACAGTGTACATACATGCTTTAGATAACAATAAAACTGGCATACAAGATAAGAGAAACAATGAAGTACAAAAACAATTATGTAGAACAATAAAATACTCAGGAGTAGTACCATTATTTACAATATATACAAAAAGTACATTTCAGGTGAGAGTATAGTGTATGCATTAAGGGCTTCAATGGGTCACTTACATATGGAAAGGTGGGTCTTCAAGGAGGGCCTTTGCAGTTGCAGAGAGGGTTAGTACTGAGTTGTAATTTAAGAAGGCCTTTGAAGGTGCCTGTGTGACTTTGTAGCCTGAGTTCAGGTGGGAAGGTGTTATGAACATCTTGCAAAAGGTGTTTCAGGTATACTGCAGCGCCTCCCCAGAACTGCCAGATAGTTCAGTCATTAAACATTGTTTCTAGTTTTCTTGTGAGTCACATTATACTGCTGTTTATCAATGCTGTGTGCTTTCCTCTTGGGCATCATCTACCAGGGGTGCAGTGAATATATCAAATCATCTGAAATATGGTATGAACATACTGTTAAGTACACCTGGGTAAACACTTAAACATTCTCTTCGACTATTTATCTAGATATATAAATATATATATATGTATATATATATGTATATATATATATATATATATATATATATATATATATATATATATATATATATATATATAATGTTTATAAATATATTTATCTACTTCTGTTTCTTTTAAGAACAGAAGTACGAACCTATTTCAGCAAACGTGCACTTAATCAAAAGTGCACTTTAGTGAAATACGCAATAGCGAACACCGGTTCATTGAACCAGCAATAAAAGAAAATGAAACACTGCACCACCGAATCATGGTACAGTGGGGATAAGATCATATATCCTTCTCCCCACTGTGTGCGATCTCGGAGCTAGTATATATAAATACTGGAGTTGTGTCTGGCAATGTAAAACACATTTTTGCAGGAGGCAAGCCCCCCTGCACCCCCCACACCCCGCTACTTATATATACTAACTCTGAGATTGCTGAAATGGGTTCGTACTTCTATTCTTTGAAGAAACATGTTTTTGTTGAACAGAAGTAGACCCATATATATATATATATATATATATATATATATATATATATATATATATATATATATATATACACACACACACACACACACACACACACACACACACACACACACCTGCTTTTGTGGTCTAAATTATCATTTGCTGAAATTTGTTTAATAGACTGCATATGGTCGATATATGCAGATGGTCAACAGGTGTGTGAGATCTACACTCCTGGTGTAAGAGAATATTCCCTTTCCCTGGGGACTGTGTGATCTCAAAGTTAGAGTATATAATTAACAGAGGGTGTAGGGAGTGCAAGGAAGCTTGCTCCTCTCAAAAAACAATGTTATTTTTTGCATACACTCAGGTTCTTTTTCAGTGCATATGTGGTAATGTGTTCACATTCAGTCTGTTGACTTTTTGCAGTCTCCATTATGGAGGTAGGCATATCAATGTGAGTAGATCCACACACCCCCTACTTAAATATATCAACTATGAGAATGCACTACATTGAAGTAAACGGAAATCTCCCCCAACGGAGATTTTCCATTTAAACGTTCGATGTAGTGCGCTTTTGGTATTCTCATGTCGACAATATCGTATTCAATATTGTCAGACTTCAAGAATTTAATATAGACCCATCTCAACTACATAATAAGCAGGTTATGATCAGTGACCCAGTCATAATCCTTGTAACATCACGCCTCTAGGCTAGTAATCAATGAGCCTCAATCCTCACAACTGCCACTGGTGGGGAAAATTTACTGTGGGGAAAATAGAGACAGTATTTTCAGATGCAGCCGTCTATACCAAGTACAATTTCCCATAAGAGCACATAGAAAATTCAGACTCCAGTCCTGGGGCTGGGCATTCTCTCCAGGCCACAAATAGGATTCCCCACTGACCACTATAGAGATGAGTAGTCCTCCACCACCTTCTCTGTGAAATCAGTGCTCTCACTTTCCCTGTTCAAAGTAGCTGTCACACATAATTTCTTTGAGATTTGATTTTCACACACACACACGCGCACACACACACACACACACACACACACACACACACACACACACACACACACACACACGCACACACACCTGGGAAAGGCAAGCACAGCTTACCTGCTTTGGCCCCTCCACCCAGACTATAAGGTAGATTTGGTGCCACCACAACACCCAAAGTCAGCTACTTTAAGGCTTCTACCAGGATACCCCATTGCAATTAGGAAAATTAATACTTATACAAATGGTAGTGTTTAACCAAGCAGCAAGACTTTCATGAATGTGGAGCCACAGGTACCACTAAATAAATGCAAGTTCTCTCAAAAGTTAAATATTTTCTAAAAGAGCAGTCACATTTAAAGGTTTAGATATATGTAATAATAAATCACAAAAAACATGAAAACACTGAATATCTATTTACAATAAACATCAGAGTTTCATCACAGGAAATATAAAGAAACAACACAGATGGAAAGACTCAGATAGATACAGAAAAGAACAGCATCTAGCTAATCTCACTATATTTTTAACTGACTGAAGAATTACTGTTCTCTAGTTACTTACTAAAGCCAGGCAAGATGGAAGTGGATGACTGTCTTGTCAGGTCCACAAAGAGAGTGCACACCTCACATCTCTCACTAGTACTCCAATACAGTTTCAGTGCTGGCTACAGAATAACATCACATCTGGTCTTCTGACTGTGGTTCCCACACTACCCTCTCAATAGAAACTGAGCTAGCATCTGGCATCGATGTGTCCCAATACAGACAAAGAACCTTAGATAAGGTTTATTGCAGTATCTGGAAAATGTAAAACAATTCCAACACTTACCCTTCCTGCAGAAACTAACAAGCCATTCTCACGCACCCCAGGGTAACAATTTGTTCACCAGTAAGGACAACAGAGCATGATCCCAGCCCAGGCTTTTTACAGACATTGTGTCTCTGGCAGCATTCAGACCTGTGAGGTCAAAATCTTTATGGCCTAAACCAAGTAATTTAATTTCAGGCTATTTTTCTTAAGGTTAGCTGAGCTGAGCTAAACCCCTTCTCTTCCAGTATCCTCTGTTAAAATATATAAATTTCATCAGTTGCAAAAATACAGTCTGGCGTACATGTATATTGTTTTCTGTCCAGCAGGTCCCACTGTTGATACATTTTTAGCGCAAGCAACTTTACAAATACATTTTAACACAAGCATCTTTTCAAATCAGTTGATATCCAAATGACTTAGAATTCTTTACAAAACTCCAGCTATCTATGCTAACATATGTTATGTATGCATTGCCCTGCTCACTCTGGTACAGCTGGCATTACCTCACATCATGACAGCTCTTCCCTCTTTGAAGACTCAAGCTAGTTTTTCAAGTGATGCTGGAGGAATGTTGTTTGAGGGAAATGAACCTGTCTAGGAACACATTAACTCATTCCCTGTCTTGACAGTCCATCTGCACTGGCATTGCTAACCCCACTATGGTACTCACTGTCATGTTCTATGCCTGCATCCCTAGGTACCACCTTAATAACTTGGCATTTTGCTGGCTGGCTCAATATAGCCATGTTAAGGGATTGTGGTCTGTAGCCAAGGTGAATTTCTTTCCATGCAGATAGGGCTGAGGTTTTTGCAGTGCCCATACTATGGCTAGAAATTATTTTTCTACATCTGCATACCATCCCCCCCTGGGTTGGAGCCTATGGCTGAGATATACCACTGGGTGCTCTTCTCCCTCTGAGGAAACTTGGCTGAGTACAGCCACTGCCCCATGGTTTGAAACATCCACCTGTACAACAAATTATTTGCTGTAATCTGGACTGGTTAGCACAGGGGGTCCTCCCAAAGTCCCTTTAAGATTTTGTAATGCCTGCTCACAGGCTGGGGTCCACACAACCCTATCTGGCCTGTTTTTCCTTGTCGGGTATGTGAGGGAAGTAGCTATTGTATTATAATTGGGGGCAGACATTCTATAGTACTCCACTGTCCTCAAGAATGCCCTCACCTGCTTTTTGGTAACAGGAACAAGCTATGCCTGAATAGCTTCCACTTTGGCAGGTTCTGGCCTGATCATATCACTCCCCCTCTGCCATACCCACCTGAGACTTACTAGGCCTAATGGTCAACCCTGTCCTTTGCAGTCTGCACAGGACCTCCCTGACATGCTGAAGGTTCTCTAGCCAGGAATGGCTATAGATGGCAGTATCATCCAGGTAAGCAAGGGCATAATCTCCTGCTAGGATATGATCTTCCAGCGTCTGGAAGGTCAGGAGCATTTTTCATCCCAAAAGGAATCTTCAATAAACTTGTATAATCTGAAAGGAGTAACAAAGACTGATCTCTTTCTAGCAGTGGGAGTCAAGGGAACCTGCCAGTTCTGCCAGTAGCCCTTGGTCAGATCAATAGTGGTCAGATATTTAGCCACACCTAGCTGCTCTAAGGCTTCATCTGTCCTAGGCATGAGGTAAGCATCTGACTTTGTGTGACTGTTTAGTTTTCTGCAGTTCACACAGAACCTAGTGCCGCCATCCTTCTTTTGTACCTGCACCACTGGGGAGGGCCAGGGACTGCAGGACTCCTGGTTTACTCTCAGTTCCAACATTTCCTGTATCTCATCCCTCATAGTCTGTCTGAATCACACAGGCACCCTGTAAGGGGCCTTCTTGATAGATCTTTGGAGTCCTTTATCCACATGGTGCTGCACCAGGTCAGTGCCCCCAGGTTTCCAAGGGAACAGGTCCTCAAACTCCTGTAACACCTCCTGGATTTCTCAAACCTGGGTAGGGGATAGCCACTGGGACATTGCAACCCCTTCCACTGAAGTATCAGTCCAACCTCACTGAAGAGATCAGTCACCAGATCCTCCTCAGACTACTTCTGCCATCCAGTGCAAATACTCAGCACAAGGGCTTCCCTATCATGGTAAGGCTTCATCATCTTAACTTGATACAGTTTGTGCTCCTGCCTCCTGCCTAGCAGTTTTACCATATAGTTAACATCACTAACCTTCCTTACCACTTTGAAGGGTCCTTCCCAAGTTGCCTGCAATTATTGTGCCTGACAGGAATGAGCATCATAACCTGCTGTCTCACAGCATACTCTCGGGCTCAAGCATTCCTGTCATACCAGTCCTTTTTGTGCTGTTGGGCTCCTGCCAGGTTCTCCTAGGCCTAGTCCTGAGGTTAGGACATATGCCACAACAGACTCCTTGTGGGATTCACAATCACCCTCCCACTCATTACGAATCAAATCCAAGGCCCCCCTCACCCTATGCCCATACAGCAATTCAAATTGTGAAAAAACTGTGGATTCCTGGGTACCTCTCTGTATCCAAACAGCAGATGGGAGAAATATTTGTCCCACTAACTCTTAAACTGGTCTGCAAATGCCCTTAGCATGGTCTTCAGTGTAGAGTTTAACATCTCCACAAGATCATTAGTCTGGGGGTGGTAGGGGGTAGTCTGTAGCTGCTTCACCCCCCAGTGCTCCCACAGACAAGCCAGCAGACCTGACCTGAAACTGGCACCTCTGTCAGTCAGTATTTCTGTTGGGAAACCTACCCTGCTGAAAATATCTAACAAAGCATTTGCCACCTTCTCTTCCTCAATGGAGGACAGAACAACCACCTCAAGGTATCTAGTAGCATAACCTACTGTCACTAGGATATATTTCTTCCCTGTGGAACTTGGGGTACTCAGAGGCCCAACAATATCCATAGCTACCCTCTGAAATGGCTCCTCCATCACAGCAAAGGCATCAAAGGAGCTTTGACCTTGTCTTCCGGCTTGCATATTTTTTGGCACTGCTCACAGCTTCTGCAGTGCCCTGTTACATCCTTTGCAATCCCAAGCCAATAAAAGTTCTGCATAATATGTCTCTTGGTATGCTTTATGCCCATTTGACCTGCAAAAGCAATGTCATGGGCTTTAGCTAGAAATGCCAAATGGTAGGTTCTGGGCATTGCCAGCTGCTGTACTACCTCACCATCTGGCCTCCACTCAGGGGTCCACTCTCTATACAGTAACCCTTTGGTCCAGTATACAGACTCCTTAGTTACCTCCCTCAAGCCTCATAATGTAGGGTCCAAGAACTGAGCCTGTCTCAACTCTACCATTGTGACCCTTCCCAGCTCCATTTCCACAGGAAGTCTGGTATATTCTGACAATGGTGCCTCACTGTCATCCTGGGTACTACCACTCTTCTCTGCCCTTGCAGTCACCCTGTCCAAGGGAACATCAGTACCTATCAGTAGCTGTGGCTCACCTTCAGGCTAACTGCTACAGGGTAGCTCCCTCCTTGAAATACCCACATCACCAGCCCTGGCTTCAGGTACGGGGTTTGTCTGGATCTCCCTGAGGCTACCAGACCCACATGCCTATCTTTAAACCTGACTGCATGAAACTGAATGCACACAAGGTACTACAATATCAAAATCATTCCCTATCAAGACATCCTTAGAGATATCATCAAACACACCTACTTGCTTGCTTCCTTTTCCACCCTCCCGTCAAGGTGAACCCTAGCCAAAGGTATTTGAAATGGGGTCTCTCCTAAAGGTCTGACCAGAGTGGACTGCCCAAGAAAGTACTGCTCTGGTTTAGCTACTGCAGCCTCCATAATGGTTATACCATAGGCTGTGTCTGTCATGGCAGTGACCTGTTTTCCATCAACTAAGACAGAATACAAACTCCAGTGATAGTCTGGTACCCCTGCTTTCTCCAGACAACTTACCACTGGCATGCTGTTATTCCCACTTGCTGGCTCCCTCACCTTTTATTCCCCACCTTGCTTCAGTGGACATTTGTACATTTGTATGCTACATGGCCCCTCTGGTTACATTTAAAACATTTAACCCTTGGTCCTGGACATGTACCTACACTAGCGGCTTCCACTATTACTGGTGGACTCTGTTGGGGTGTTTTAGGGTGGCCATCATGGGTTCCCTTATATTCATGTGCAGCACTGTGTATCCCCTTCTTGTACAGTGGTGCCCTGCTTACCAAGTAGATATCTCCTTTTCTCCCTGGCTTACCTGCAGAAATACACTCCCGGTCTGCCAACAAGATTCTCATGTCTTCAGGCAAAGTGCTAAGGGCTTGTTCCCTCACAAAAAGGTCTGTCAGCCTTTCAAAAGTGGTGACCTAACACCCACTCACCCACCTATGAAAGTAAGTGCTCAGCTCAGCAGTATAATCACATACAGTTTTATCTGCCCTTTGTCTATGCTCACAACTTTTTCTGTAATCTTCAAGCATTAACTTAAAACATTCCAATAAATATTTTTTAACCTTGTCATAATTTAAACAAAAAGTATCAGACAATTTAGAAACAGCAGTTACAGCTTTACAATGCAGTAAGAGGGTCAGGAACCATACCCAGAGCCCTTGGTTAGCATCATACTATTTACATACTTTCTCAAATATATGAATAAAACTATCAAAATTATCACCTTCTGTATCATGTGAAAGAAATGTACTGACCTTTGTTGATTCTGGGGTTTAGTTAGTCTCTTTTCCATTGCCTCCATGTTCCTGTCAAAGAGTCAGCATGTTCCTCTCATGTTGATGCTGCCTCTCATTTTCTTTGGCCTCCAACAGGTCCAATCTTTCTGCAGATTCAAATTCCATATGTTTTGCCTCCAGTTCACATCTCTTTAACTCCAGACAAGTTTTTAAGTCCACTGAGGAAAAGGTGAACTGTCCTGTTTATGAGGGCTGCACATCACCATCAACATATTGGTTGTCTTCCTGGTTGCTGGTCTGTGCTGCAGCTGCTAATAAGACTGAAATAATTTTTTCTTCTTTAGTCAGCTTGACATGCACCAATCCTTTGGATATGCTCACCTTAGCCAACCGATCCACTGTCAGCTTGCCATAATCCTCTGCTTACATCTTTGCCTGCCTTCCCAGACTAAACTAAACTAAACTAAACTAAACTAAGCTAAATAAATAACTAAATGAACTGTTGTGAAAAATAAAACTCTGTATGTTTACCTTGTAGCTGCTGATTGTATACACACCTTTGGTGACAACTGCTTACAGGCTACAGAAGTTCAGTTTAATATCCAAACCACTGCTCACCAACATGTGACATCCCTCCTCTGGGCCAATGATCAAGGAGCTTCAATCCTCACCACTGCCACCAGTAGGGAACAGTCACTGTGAGAAAAATAGACACACACAGTTTTTTCAGATGCAGCACTCTGACCGAAGTACAATTTCCCTTAAGAGCACGCAGAGAATGCATACTCCAGTCCTGGGACTGGGCTTTCTCTCCAGGCCCCAAACAGAACTCCCCACAACTATAGAGCTGAGTCTTTAGCTGGGTGTTCCAAGCCAAGTCCTCCACTACCCTCTCTGTGAAATCAGTGCTCTAAGTGTACCCATTCAAAGTAGCTGTCACACAGACTTTCTTTCAGATTTTATTTTAACACACACATACGCACACACACACGAGCACATGCATATGCACACACACATGCGTGTGCGCACGTGAGTGCACACACACACACACACACACACACACACACACACACACACACACACACACACACACACACACACACACACACATCTGGGAAAGGCTGGGACAGCTTACCTGCTCTGCTGTCTCCACCCAGACTATAAGGTAGATTTGCTGCCATCAGAACACCCAAAGCCAGCTACTTTAAGGCTTTTACCAGGGTACCCAATTACACTTAGGAAAATTAATACCTATACAAATGATATTATTTAACCAAGCAGTAAGTCTTGGAGCCACAGTGCCACTAAATAAATGCAAGTACTCTCAATGGTTAAGTATTTTCTAAAAGACCAGCCACAATGAAAGGTTTAGATATATTTACTAATAAATAATAAAAAAACAAGAAAATACTGAATACCTATTTACAATAAACACAACAGTTTCAGTCACAGGAACTATAAAGAAGCAATACAGATGGAAAGGCTCAGACAGATACAGAAAAAAACAACATTTTGCTAAACTCACTATAGTTTTTTTTAATTGACTGAAGAGTTACTGTTCCCTAGTACTTACTAAAGCAAGACATGATGAAAGTGAATGAGTGTCTTGTCAGGTCCAAAAACAGAGTATACATCTCACATCCATCACTAGTATTCAAATACAATTTCAATGCTGGATTAGGGTTGCCAACTTTCCATGTCAAAAATTTTCGACAATTTGTGAAAGCAAAATGCGTGTAATTTTGATACCCCCCACGCAGGGATTCCAGTGTCCCATTACTTGGCTATTTCTCCATTTCTCCCCATTTGCCATAAACACTGTTCAAACCTCTCAGTGTGCATATTGTCTTGTGCTTTGCTTCTACAATGATTACAAATATTTGGAATTAATTTAAAACTTTTATTTCAAATTTTACAGCACAGACACTGGTAGACATTTGCTAAACAAAGCAATGCAGTCTCACAATGAAAACAGACAGCATTAAAACTACTCTCCTCTCTCACTCTCTGCCTTTGAAACTCACATTCACTGAATCAGCATTGAAACCCACATTCAAAGAAAATACATCTGGTCACTGGTGGATTAAATTTACCTTTGGGCTGTTTTCATATCACATACCCTTGCATATATATTTTGGGAACATGCAAATGTTCTTTGATTCACCTTCCTGAATGTATTAAATTATAATATATGATAATTAAATTATATGCTTTGTATAATACAGCACCACTTGTTAAAGCATGTTTTAAATTTATAGTTTTGAACATTTTTCCAGTAAGCAATGCAAAACATTGCACTTTTTTCATCTGCTTTTACTGTATTTGTGTTTCTTCCTACTTTATTTTCCTTTTGCGTCATCTTAAAAGTACTCAATTGTATTTATTACTGCTTAGTGTAGCTATCATTCTAAGCCTTTTGGTTTAAGCACTTGGGCTTCAGACCAGTTGTTTTACATTAAGAAAGTTTGTGGTTTGCACTGTTGTGGCAGGACAGGTAGCTTACATCCTTCTAAGTTGGGAACTGCTGATTGAAGGCTCAGTGTCTGTTATTCTAAAAGTGTATTAGTTCTGGTTTAAGCACTTGGGCTTCAGACCAGTTATTTTACATTAAGAAGGTTCATGGTATGCACTCTTGTGGGAGGAGAGGCTGGACTCTGCCCTTCTGAGCTGGGAATTTCTGGTTAAAGGTTTATAGTTCCTGTATATTTGAACTGTTTCTTACTGAAATTGGTGTGCCTTGTTTGCTGTAGCATAGACTAGAGCCAGGCCTGCTGAATCTTGCTTTGTTTGCATAACTTGAGCACTAATCCAGGCCTTCTTAAATGTATTCAATTATATGTATTACTGCTTGGTAGTAACCTGATTAAAGTGTAGCTGTCATTCTAAGCCTTTTGGTTTAAGCACTTGGGCTTTAGACCAGTTGTTTTACATTAAGAAGGTTTGTGGTCTGCACTGTTGTGGCAGGACAGGTAGCTTACATCCTTCTAAGTTGGGAACTGCTGATTGAAGGCTCAGTGTCTGTTATTCTAAAAGTGTATTAGTTCTGGTTTAAGCACTTGGGCTTCAGGCCAGTTATTTTACATTAAGAAGGTTCGTGGTCTGCACTCTTGTGGGAGGAGAGACTGGACTCTGGCCTTCTGAGCTGGGAATTTCTGGTTAAAGGATTATAGTGCCTGCCTATTTTAACTGTTTCTTACTGAAATTTGTGTGCCTTGTTTGCTGTAGCATAGACTAGATCCAGGCCTGCTGAATCTAGCTTTGTTTGTATAACTTGAGCACTAATCCAGGCCTTCTTTTTTGGAGAAGGTTCCCCTGCATCCCAGTGGCAGGAGTGTGCAGTTAGAACTTCTCTGATTGAAGACTAGACAAACAGGGCTCAGTTTTGAGATTTTTTTTTTACTGATTAATTGGGAAATGTGTTTAAAAGCATTTTCTGATTGCTTGTAGTCATCTAAAGCTGTTTTAAGTGTATTTTTACTGTTTATAGTAGTTTAAAGCTGTTTTAAGTGTATTTTTTACTGTTTTTGCCTTATCTTTTTAAAAAAATTTTCCTTGTTTCCCACCTTTCCAAGCTAGTATACTCCAGTTTTCAGGCTAGTGCTGAATTCAGGGCTGTGTTACAATTTTCTGAGTTGCCCATACCTTACGTGGATAGAGGTAGGTTTCTCTGTTCACCTGTGAGAGAAGGAGCTTTGAGCAGCCATCTGTCCCTGGAGGAGTGGTTCCAGCTGAGAAGTTAGGAGTTCATAGGCCATTTTGGTCTAATTTCTATCTCTTTAATTTTCTTGCTGTAAAAACCATGGTTGCACGTTTTGCACATCCAGGCAGCGCCGGTTAGCTAGGGCTAAATTTATCCCGGCTCCACCAAGTCTCCTCTTCAGTTTTTCCCTTGAAAGTAGTCTAACTCTCAACCTAAGCAGTTAAAAAGCATCCTACAGTCCAGCACTAGCTCAGACCTAATAGCATGCACTAATATACCCCGACACTTGATTGCCCTGCAGGGCAAGGCTCATTATTTACCCCTCACCAACCAAGTGACTAAGCAGCTCACCCTACTATTCAGGCATGACCAAAGGGAAATTTCAGGCATACTCTCCAGTCCAGCTAGTGAACCTGGGTATCCTGAGGCAATGTTACAACTGCCTCATGTACACAGACAACCCTATTCTCCTACCACAAAACATTAACATATGTGAGACATGCAATTATATAGCTAAATTGGAGGCTAAGCTCTCTCCACCCAAGACTGGAACAGGCAGTCATGAGGAGAAGGTTAACACTTGCACCACACCTCCAGTCTCACATAGACATACTAAACCAGCACTGGCAAAAATACATATAAATACACTAAATCATACTCGGATGCTCTAAATAAAAACTTGCAAAAGCATCACAGGCCTCCAAAGCAGACACCCAAAAAACCTGCACCTCCAGTCACAAACCAGACAACACATAAAACACAAAATCAGTGTGCCACACAATCATAGCCCTTAAGGTGAAATAACATACCTAACACACTAGTAATAGGCGACTCTATAGTCAGGCACACTGATATCCCACTCACTAGGCTGGACAAGGAGAAGGTTACTGTTGGGAGCCTGAATCTGCAACATACCACAAGCACTCAGGTCACTCCAGAACAAGTACAAATATGACTCTGTCATTGTTCATGTTGGTGTGAATGACCTGAGATGTACCTCCCTGGACTACATGAAAAGAGACATGGAAGAGATCTCTGATCATGTTGCTCAAGTGGGTATGACCCTGACCCTGAGTAGCATCCTGCCCTCACCAAGAATGATACAGCAGTATAAAGAAAAAATGAACAATTTCAACAATTGGCTAAGCTTCTGGTGTCATACAAAGGGGATGCAGTGTCTGTCAGCCTGGGACGACATGCTCGACAAGCCTAATTTCTTCACAAGAGATGGTTTGCACCTGTCACCCCTAGACTTTCGAATACTGGCCAAGGCTCTTGCTGCCCCCATAGTGCCTTTTTTAGGCAAGGCTCAAAAGTCAACCCCACCTCCGTAAACAGCACAAATAAAAAAATGAGGGTTATGCTAGTCAACGCCAGGAGTTTAAATCTCAAAATGCACGCGCTCGAAGCACTCCTCAGAATGGAGAATGTTGACATCTGTGCAGTAACTGAAACCTGGTTCAGGGCTCCACAGAGCACCCCAGCACTACTGGGCTACAACTCATACCACACATTTCGGCCACAGAACATGGACCGAAACACAAAAGGTGGGGGTGTATCCATATTCATCAAGGATACCTACACCTCCAGGTTAGTGGTGCAACATGATACCTCCGAGATCATCCATGTGCAACTAACATCAGGCAAATCTGCAATGCAAATTGTGGCCTGCTACAGATCACCCTCCATGACCCAGGACCACCACTCCGCCTTTCTGTGGACACTGGAAAACATGAAGGTCCTACCGAACACCCTGATATTGGGTGATTTCAATTACCCTACCGTTCACTGGGAAAACTACTCAAGTACAAACTCCCAAGTCCAGAGCTTCATGGAATTTATCAACTCAAATGCCCTGGATCAACTGGTAAACTCCCCTACCAGAGGTGAAAACATATTGGACCTGATCATCACCAACATGGGTGACAGGTGTTCCACACCAGAGGTCAACCCGTCACTGGTTAGATCAGACCATAAACTAATCACTCTGGATGTCCACACCACTCCACCACCTCCAACCAAGGAAACCACAGTGAAAAACTTTTCTATAGCAAACTTCACCTTACTTAAGACAGAGTTGGTAAGTTTCACAGCCCCCACGCTAAAGGATAACATTGTCCAAGATGCAGAAACCTTTACAAATGCACTCTATGAGCACCTACAAGGATGCATGGATCATGCCATCCCTAGCAAAACCAAGACTCACTCCCCTAAGAGAAGGAAACCCATCTGGTGGACCCCTGTTATAAACAGGCTATACAATAGAAGGAGGAAACTAGTCCAGAAAAAAAGCAAATCCCAAGAAGGAAAGACATCCCTTATCAGTATCAGTAAGAAACTAAGGTCCCTCATAAAATCCTCCAAGGCTAACTTCAACAGAAAAATAGCCAAGGATTCTAAAGATAACCACAAAGCCTTCTTTAGCTATGTTAAGAATCTAAGTGGCAACTCACAGATATGCTCTGAGCTACTGCAAAATAGCACAAAATATACTGATCCCACAGATATTGCCAACATCCTGGCAGATAGATTCAGTGCAAACTTCACCCACCTCTCACCCCCCAAAGGGCCCCACAACAATACCGGAAAAGTGTAGCTTCCTGGAAATCACAGACACACAGGTGAAAACAGCCCTTTCTAAAGCCAAAAGCACAGCATCAGTGGGGCCAGATGGTGTCCCAGGCTGCGTCTTGCACGAACTACAGAACAAACGAACCCCCCCACCTAAACACACTGTTCAATCTCAGCCTCTCCACTGGCTACGTGCCCATAGAATGATGCACAGCAATGGTTATTCCGCTCCACAAAGGAGGGGCCACAACTGACCCTGGTAACTATTGCCCCATAAGCCTGACTAGCCTGGTCTCCAAGGCTATGGAGCGCATCATCATGGAACTCATTAACAAAGACATTGGGAACCTCCAAACACTTGACCTGAGGTCACCTGACCCAGTTCAGCTTTGTTAAGGGCAGATCATGCCTACTAAACCTGGTTGACTTCTTTGAGACAGTCACCAAGGCCATAGATGAGGGGAAGGTAGTTCACACAGCTACCTTGACCTTGCCAAGGCTTTTGACACCATTCCCACTTGGGAATTATAGAAAAACTCACCATCCTGAACATAAACCCCTATGTCATGAGATGGGTTGCCAACTGGCATACAGATAGAACTCTCACAGTAAGAATAGCAGGCTCCAGGTCTGACTCTAAACCAGTCACAAGTAGTGTCCCACAAGGCTCGGTCCTGGGACACCTACTGTTCGGCATATACTTCTCAGAAGTACAGACAAACACAGGAGGACTATGGCTAACCAAGTTCACCGATGACTGCAAACCGGGAGTCATAATTGACTCTCCGGCTGACACGGACATGCTCCAAAAGGGCCTTACTGAGATGGACACCTGGTGTCAAAGTCATGGCCTCAAGCTAAATGCCAAAAAATGCATAGTCATCCCGTTTGGGAAAAACAAAACACCCATGAATTACCACATAGGTGGCAGCCCCCTTAATACAGAAGAGGTAATAAGAGATCTGGGGACCCAGGTAGACAGTAATCTCTCCTTTGACAATCATATTGCCAAAGTAGTTAGGAAATCCTTCTATGTAGCCCATCTAATTACTAAAGGGTTAGCATCTAGAAATAAAGAGGTTATAGTGCCCCTCTACTCGTCACTCATCAGACCCATCATAGAGTACAATGCCCCATTTGGGATGAACCTCACAAGACACTTCCATCAGCTGGAAAGACCACAAAAGTACCTCACCAAGAGGATTACTGGTCTCAAACATATGTCCTATGCAGCCCAACTGGAAAACCTCCAGCTGTACTCAGTCGCATATCGCTTACTCAAAGGTGATCTCTGCCTGACTTACAAAGCCATGTCTAACTCAAAATTGATGGACATGCTCCACCTAAAGAAATCCAAGTCACTGCGAGCCACTCACTCTACTGAGCTAAACCTCACCACAGCAATAAATAGAACATGCTGGAGGGATAGATTCCTGTCACAGAGACTCCCCATGCTTTGGAACAAAATTCCTAACTGCATTAGGCAGGGCCCCTCACTAACACTCTTTAAGAGAAACCTTGACGAGTGGATGGGTAACAGAAAATACACCCCTGGTATCACTTCATTGGCTCTTCTTGACAGAGGCTCAATTAATTAATCAATGGGGCAGCGAAAACTGACACACTCTGGCTAGGCTTATAAATGCCCTCGGGCAGATAGCCTAGTACCTATGAACCTATGAACCTAAATAATATGAACCATTAATGACAAAACTACCCAGTTCAGCACATTTGAACCATAAAAGGCCACTCAAACTTCTGTCATTACAATCCACCAATATTTATTATTTATTCATTTATTGCATTTGTTTACCAGAAAAGTCCACTGGGCCTAGGTGAGCCCATTTTCAGTGGAAGCCCGGGGAGAAAAGCTCCACATAAAAGTCAACATTACAGAAATACAAATATCAAAAATACAAATATCAAAAATGTAGCGCTATTTACAGTTTTTTAGCAATTTAATTGCAGTTTTATGGTAGTCCATCGATGATATTAACATGTACTTTTGGTCATATAGATGCCATAGACATTACTTGTTGGGAGGCAGAAAAAACAGTAACATTGTATACAATTATTTACATGCATTTAAATCTGTGTAGGCAGTGTAGTAACAGTCATAGATATGGCTGCAGGCCTGCTAAGAGTGCATACCTGTAGCCCCAGAGAGTGGGAGTAGTGAGAAGAGAAGAGCAGGTATTTTTAGCATGGGCATAACCAGCAGGTAGAGAGGTGTTGTCTGAGGGATTTTTTAAAGAGAGCAGGGTATGTGATGGAGGTTATTGAGGTTGGGAGGTTATTCCAAAGTTTGGAGGTAGCGAAGGAGTAAAGCATTTGGCCAGCTGGAAGTTGAGATTTATTGACTTTAAGTAGAATTTTGTTTTCAGATCTATGGTGTCTGTTTGGATGGTACAGAGTTAATATAGAGGAGAGAGCTGGACAAGCTGTTGGTTTATATATTATTTTATGTGCAGTAATTAAGTGGAGGTAGTTGAGATAGAGTGGAATTTCAAGCCAGTTTAGTTGTTACAGTGAGGAACAGTGATGTGATGAGGATCTAGCATTTGTTGCAAATCTAGCAATTTTATTGTAGCATATATCAAGTTTGTTTTTTAGTGAAGAGTGTATATTAGTGAAGATGGCAGCACCATATAGGAGGGATGGAAGTAGGAAGGCAGAGGCTAGTGTTCTTTTGGTATTGTTATTTAGGTAATAGCTATGTCGGTAGAGGGTACCTAGTTTCTGGTGTGTCTTTTTGATGTTATTGAGTATGTGGGGTTCAAAGGTTAGGATTTCATCGATAGTGACTCCTAACAGTTTAGTACTGGGGACAACTTCTATGGAGGTATTATTTTGAGAGAGGATAGAGAATTCAGCCCTGTTTAGAGGTGTTGTTTTTTTGGGAGTGAATAGAATCAGTTTGGTCTTGTTTGGGTTGAGAGCGAGGTGATTATTTGACATCCATTTTTCGGTGGATGTGAAGGCATTTTGGGTTAGTAGTTGAAGCTCAGAAGGGGTTTTTGCAGTGCAGATAATTGTTGAGTCATCTGCATATTGTATTATGTCAGCCTGTATTAGTGACTCATGGAAATTGTTGATGAATAAGTTGAATAGTAGGGGGTCCAATATTGAGCCTTGGAGGACACCTGTGGAGATTTTTAAAAAGGTGGAAGAGGATTGCTGCCATTTAGTTGATTGGTATCTGTCAGAAAGGTAGCTAGAGGACCAATTTAGGGTTGGGGGTGATAAACCTTGGTTATTAAGTTTAGAGAATAAAATGGAGTGAGAAATTGTATCAAATGCCTTTGAAAGGTCGAGGAAGAGTGAAGAGACGATCAAACCTGAATTGCGTGCTCGATTTACTGTATCCAAAAAGGAGATGAGTGCTGTATTTGTGCTATGGCCTGGTCTAAAGCCATGTTGGGTAGGGGTGAGTAGTTGGGTGTTGATTAAGTGGTTGATTAGTTAGGGACACATTTTTCAAGTATTTTAGAGATAGGGGAGAGAATGGCTATTGACCAGAAGTTTGAGATGTCAGAAATTTTGCCACCTTTGTGCAGGGGCAGAATGTAAGCTTTTTTCCAGATATTGGGTACATAAGACTCGTGGATTGATCTATTGATTAGTATACTAATGGGGTATGCTATGGAATCAGCAGTTATTTTTAGGAATTCAGCAGGTAGGTTGTCAGGAGCACAGGAGCAGGGTTTGAGTTTATAAAGCAGCTTCTTTATGGTGCTTGTGGGTATGGAACTGAAAGAAAAAGATGGTGGTATGATTGTTTAGAATAAGTAGTATATTGGTCTGGTGAGTTCAGGTTTGAAGAGGTGAAAGTAGTGGTCAGCTTTGCAATGGTGTCAATAAAATATGTGTTGAAGCAAGAGGCTATATCTGAGGGGGTTTTATCAGGGTATGGGCAGGGACTGGACTTAGACCCTGGGTGAATAAGGGGATTTATTGTTCCCCAGAATATTTGAGGGTTTAGTCTATGCTGGTTTTGTAGCTTATGGTAATAGTCTTTTTTATATTTAATAACCTGTCTTTTGGTTTGATTACGTAGCTGTTTGTATTGTACCAGGTCAGCTGAGTTTTTTTGTTTTTGCCATGTTCTCCAAGCTTTATCTCTAGAGGACATGATTTGCTTTGTGGGTTTTGTGAGCCAGGTTGCATGGTTAGTCTTGACTCTCTTTATTCTGGATGGTGCTACCTCATCTAGGATTTTGAGAAATGTTGAACTGAATAATTCAACTGTTTCATTTAGGGGAATGTTATGTAATGGAGTCCAGTTAGTATGATATTGTTTGGAGGTTTTGATTGGTGATATTTGACCAATTTATATTTACATCCCCTAGTATGATAGTTTCATTTTGACCAGGATGAACAGGCTAGAATCTCTTCTAGAATGGGAATGTTATCACCTGGGGGAATGTATAAAACTATGATGCATAGGGTTTATGGTTATTTAGTTTTAATATTATAACTAAGAGTTCAGCAGGGGAGAAATGTGGAATGGGTTTTGAGTAGGGAACTATGGTATAGCTACTTGGGTATATTAAGGCAACGCCCTCGCCCTTTTTGTGTGGTCTGTCGTTTCTAAGGCATGAATAGTTGGGGGGGGGTAGGAATTCTATATTATTTATGCATGACTGCAGCCATGTCTCCGTCATAGCTGTGAAATCAGGTCTGTTTAGGTGTAACCATGCATGGAAGTGGGGAATTTTGTTTCCAATGCTTTGTATATTAATGGTAGTAAAGTTTAGAGATTTGGTGGGATTTGGTTGGTTTTGCATTTTGGAAAGAGGCCCTGGGTTTGGGTGAATATCCCCACATTTTATTAAGTTAGAAAGGATGTTTTGAGTGGAGTGGTGTGGCTGTCTTTTGGTTTTCTGCCAGTAATAATGTTTGGGATAGTTATGGTAGATTTTCTGTTGTTGGAAGATTTTTACTTCGGCTAGTAGAAATGTATCTGTAGAAAATATGGTTGAGCCTATTGAGGAATAACTAGGAAGATTTTATGTGTAGGTAGAAGTTGAGTGTATAAGTTTAAGAGGTATGTGATTTGTGTCATGCGATGTTAGATGGAAGAGTAGATAGAGATGAAAGGATATAGTTACAATTATTGTAATAGTGTAGAGAGGCATAGTGGTAGAGTGGGAAAAATAAAAGGGATAGAGAGAAAAATTGTAGTAAAGAAAGAGGAGTAGAGATAAAGAGGTGGGGTGAAACTTTAGCAGGAGGTGTATAGCTGTTTATGATGTATATAATTGAAGGAGAGTAGATGTAGGGATTAGTTAGAGGTTTTGCAAGGAGGTAAAGATAGGTAAAGAATTAGTAAGGTGGTATGTAGCTATGCAATATGCAAAGGTGAAAAAAAATTACACTACAAAATGAAGCACTTTTAACAAATAAGTACTCCTACATTTACAAGATTATAAAGAAATCTGTAACTAATGAAAAGTTTGCTGCTCGCAAACAACTTTATGTTTCAGTGTTTCATCTACAAATTCAGTGCCTGCTGCCCTTGAAGAATAAATTGCCTATTTACATTCAAAAATGGTAAACCAGTAATCTGCCCTTCATCTGTGATTTCACACATCTGTCTACCAGCTACTTAGTCAATCATATACAGTTGAATAAACAGCTGTTGATGAAACACAGACTCAGCATTCTGCAAGGAACCCAACTATGTGTGTGTGTGTGGTGTGTCTGTGTGTGTGTTTGTGTGTGTGTGTGTGTATATATATATACATATATATATATATATATATATATATGAACTTTCGATGAAATGATAGGTAACCATATATATATATATATATATATATATATATGGTTCCCATTCAGAAGCCTGAAACATCATAAGCCTGAAAATCAAAATCCTGAAACCAAAAGCCTGAAAATTCAGAATCCTGAAAACTCAAAATCCTGAAAGCCCAAAATCCTGAAAGACCAAAATCCTGAAACTCAAAATCCTGAAAACACAAATAATGCTAATATGTCACTATAAAGACACTAATATCTACCAACTGACCCTGACCCTAACCCTAACCCTAAGGTCCGTCACTATCGCACACTCACCTGACCCGCGCCTTAAACCTAACTCACTTACACCGCCCCTAACCCCAATATTTGTCACTATTGCATACATGCCTAACCTGCGCCTAACCCTAACTCACTTAAACCGCCCCTAACCCTAAAATAAAACCAACCGCACACTTACCTGACCCCAACGCATGACCTAACACCACAGGGCTAACAATAGCAAAGCCACAATGACATCAGTATGTCTATTTTGTGTTTTCAGGATTTTGAGTTTCAGGATTTTGGTCTTTCAGGATTTTGGGCTTTCAGGATTTTGAGTTTTCAGGATTCTGAATTTTCAGGCTTTTGGTTTCAGGATTTTGATTTTCAGGCTTATGATGTTTCAGGCTTCTGAATGGGAACCATATATATACATATATATTCAACTAACAGTCTATGTACAGATCTATTTTTCTTGTTTTAACACTCTCTAGGTGTCTGAGTCTGACTAAATAATTCACAGATAACTTCTAAATTACCTGGAGCACAATCACCTTCAGTCCCATTATCATCATAGGTTTCATGCTAAGCCATGATGTTGACACTTCTCTAGTCACTTGGCATAGCATATAAACATAGACGTAGACAAAGATAAAGCTGCAGCTGCCATAGCTCCTTAAAGGCTACATTCACACATGATTTTTACCCATAGTACCATATTTTGATGACAACAATCTCAAACATAACCATGGTTTGTCAAATATGCAAATGTTCTGTGCAACTATACCATTTCCCAATTAGTGTTGGGCGTATGTAGTATTTACATAGCATGTTGAACTACTGTAAGGGCTTAAATCTAAAAAACAATTTGTCAGCCCTTCTCTTCTATGGAAAGAATGCCATCAAGTTCAAGTCCAAACAGCTTTGCAGCAGAATATTAGCTGAAAAAGTCTAGCATGATATAACATCAACAAAACAAATTCCATGATGTTCCACACTAACAGGAAGAGCAAGGCACAGAGCTACAGTTTGGTAATCAGTATTAATACTGGAGAAGAATTTGAAAATGTAATTCTACAGAGTAATGTATTTATCTGCATTTACTGAATTTGAAAATCTAACTCCATCTAGCCCCTTTAAAGCACCAAACAATGTTTTTTATGTCAAGCATGTTATATTTTTTAAAACATAGACATATGCATTATTATACCATGACCCTCCATTAATATTCCAAAACGTGCACGCTGATTGGCCAGCGTGCACATTGTAAATCGACTTATACTAATGGAAAAAGGTCCGGTCGCCCGGAGTTTTTCCATTAGTATAAGTCTCTTTTAAAACACACTGTCTCACTATGTTAAAAGAGTTTAACATAGCGACACAGGTTTAAGAAAAGCAACGGATATCTCCGTTGCTTTTTTTAAAGCTGTCTCGCTATGTTAAACTCCTTTAACATAGCGACACAGTGTGTAAAAAGCAAGGGAGATCTTGCTTTCTCCGTTGCTTTTTTTTAAACCTGTCTCGCTATGTTAAATGGGTTTAACATAGCGAGACAGCTTTAAAATAAGCAACGGAGATCTCCGTTGCTTATTTTAAAGCTGTCTCGCTATGTTAAACCCATTTAACATAGCGAGACAGGTTTAAAAAAAAAAGCAATGGAGAAAGCAAGATCTCCATTGCTTTTTACTGTTTTGCTATGTTAAATGGGTTTAACATAGTGATACAGCTTTAAAATAAGCAACAGACATCTCCGTTGCTTATTTTAAAGCTGTCTCACTATGTTAAACCAATTTAACATAGCGAACATAAAAGCAACGGAGATCTTGCTTTCTCCGTTGCTTTTGGCCACAGCTCTGATGTACTGCGTAGGCATGCGCAGTACATCAGAACTGCCGCGGATACCAGACAGCTGCGGAAGGGCAGCAAAGAGGCATTATACAATGCCATTATTTAAGAAAAGTAATTATTTTTTCTTAAATAATGTCATAGTATAATAGCAATAACCACTTCTGGGTGTAATGCGATTTACCCACGGTTGTCTTTGTTTGGTCCTCGACCAAACCACGCCAACCATGGGTAAATCCCGCATTACCCACATCCAGGCGTGGGTTATTGCTATAATAAAATAAGCATCAAATCATAGAAATATACATAAGCTGTGTTTACGGCAGTAGTGGAGACAACATCAACAATCATTACCAATTACTTCATAAAGAATCATAACAAATTTTGATTTTCACAATCTCACTAGATATATACAAACAACAGAATATTAAAGCAAATTATAAGGTTTCTTGCTAAGGAAAGTAATAGTCTGACAAAATATGTAAGGAAAATGAAGTTCAGATTAACAGTACCAGGAATACTACTCACAGCTGAAGGTGCTCTCACCAAGCAAAAGGAAGAAAAAGCTGTAAAAATGTGAAAGCAACCACCACGAATATCAGCAGGACATAGGTTACAGCAACTCCCAAGTAATGAGCAATCCTCAGAACAGCAGAACTTTTATTCAAATAACATGAATGAAGCGAAGATAGCCAAGCTATGCTTCTTCAGATATCTGAAGAAGCATAGCTTGGCTATGCGAAAGCGCTCATTTCATGTTATTTGAATAAAAGTTCTTGCTGTTCTTGAAGGATTGCCTATGGTCATTACTTGGGAGTTGCTGTAACCTATGTCCTGCTGATATTCGTGGTGGTTGCTTTCACATTTTTACAGAAGTTCAGATTAAAGTTTAGCTATGGGCTTCTACATAAAACTTGGTATGAAATGGCATGAGCTGCTAAAAGATTTTTATTTAAATCAAATGACAAACAGCCCTGGGAAATAAAGGTCAAGGTTCATGTTTCGACTGGAAATAGACTAAAGAGGAACCTGAAACATTCTTTAGAATGTGAAAGATGAAACGTTATTTTTCTTTCAGATTCTTTATGAAAAATACTTCCAGTTCAGTTTTACACATCTTCTATTAACAGCATGTATTTACAATTCATTTTGTTGTGTTTCTAGGCCACATGTTGAACAGCAACTGCCTTTTTGTCTTTTACATGTAGTCTTATATACAACACAGAAATAAGTGATGCAATTATGAGTCAGAAAGTCCTTCACTACTCAAAGTATGAAAAGTAAAACAGGAAGAAGAGCAAGAGGAAAGGCCAAATCCTTAATCTCTGTGATGGCAGACTATCTGTTTCAGGGCAGTAGGTACAGTAAACTATTGACAAAAATAGTAAGGCTGCTGTGTACAGGCTTACCTAAAACCCATAGGAACAGTCAGACACTTGTATTTTGTACTCATGTCATGCTTCTACCACGTCCACTGTAAAATGCTCAAATCTCATAAAATTGCTCCATAGCCTAGGAATTGTGCATCAGTGTTAGTCATACCTCTCCAATTATATCTTTGAGATACAGCACTATGATTTTTGTCCTTGTATTTAACCTTATTCCTCCTAGATTTACTGAATTTCTTCTTCACTAAATGACTAAATTTAAACTCACACAAAGATTACCTGTAGTCACTAATTTTGGACTCTATTCCCTCAAAACCTTTGTTCTGGAAAATAAAAATGTGGTTCATAACTGTCAGCCTATTAGCGCAAGAATTCTGGATAAATCCAGAACTAATGAGGCGGGCAAATGCTCAAAATCAGGGACAGAACTTCAGTATTGCTCTTATAAATTTAGAACATTGCTAGTTTAACAGGTTTTGCATTAGCATGCATTTTGTGATTAATATGAAGCCTGATACTCAAATGTTTGCCATTATTTAGTGGCTTCAGTCTTCGTTGTTTTACCAGAAAACCTCGCATTTTATGTAGAGCAGAGCAGAAGTATTAAACAAATCTGGACATTCTGGATGGTGCAGCCATATGATGTGCCCCTCCTTTGACTTTTTGTTGTAATCTTTTAAAAGACAGTGTGCATTTTAATGTTCAGGGATTAAGAGGTACATATGCTTTTACTCTTTTAACCATAGGGTACTTGTAAAAAAGCATACTTACTTTCCTCCTGCACGTTGTAGACATGTCCTGAGCTACCCGATTCATATTGTTTCTGAGTGATTATCAGAAATAAATGTGCTTATGTGAATAAACCAAAACAAGTATAAGCAGTACCAGAAAGTATGAAAAGCGCACTGTCATATCTGGAAGTAAACCTCACACTGTCTTAGGCTCAGCCGCTACCATCCAATCTCTCAAACTGCCAGGAAAATATCAGATAAAATACAGTGAGCTCAGTACATTCCACATACACAGAGTTGGCATTCCATAACTCCCCTAGAGTAACAACCCTAGTAGACACACACACACACACACACACACACACACACACACACACACACACACATGCACCCAAACAGAGACAGACAGACACACATACCTCTCACTTGTCCGACTGTTTGATGGTCTGCAGCTGCTAAGCAGTCCAAACATCTTCTGGAATTCAAATTCACCCGCGTGGAACACCAAGACGTAAACAACCTCGACTTCTGCGCCTGTTGCATCTGGTTGCACAGTCTGTGCGACTAGATGCAAAGGGCATTCTAAAAGAAGAACGCTTTTTAAAAAAAAGTATTTTTTTTTAATTAAAATAAAAGATTTTTTCCAGACAATACAGTGCAGTCTCCATTTTCCAGACAGTGTCCCTTAATTCCGGACAGTCCGCAAGAATTCTGGATAGTTGGCAACCCTATGCTGGATACAGAATGACATCACATGTGGTCACCTGACTCTGTGGTTCCCACACTATCTTCTCATTAGAAACCGAGCCAAGATCTGTCACTGATGTGTCACAATACACACATAGAACTTTAGCTAAGGTTTATTACAAAATCTGGAAACTGTAAAACAATTCCAACACTTCCACCCTTCCTGCCGAAACAAACAAGCTATTCTCTGGCACTACCAGGGTAGCAATTAGGTCACCACTAATGACAGTAGAGTAGGATTCCAGTCCAGGGTTTTCATAGACATTGCATCTCTGGCTGCATACAGACCTGTGAGATAAAATCTTGATGTCCTAAACCAAGTCATTTAATTTCAGGCTATTTTTCTTAATGTTAGCTGGGCTGAGCTTAACCCCTTCCCTTCCAATATCCTCTGACATACAAGAATATTTATTTTCTGTCAAACCGGACCCACTGTTGATACAGTTTTAACACTAGTAACTTTACAAATGCATTTTTAACACAAGCATCTGTAAAAATCAGTTTGATATTCAAATGGCATATAATTCTTTACAAAACCCCAGCTAAATAAGCTCGGCCATGTTACACATCCTTTGGCATTCTCCCACTGGCACAGCTGGCACTACCTCACATCATCATAACCCTCTATATTATGTGTTCAAGATATGGATGCCAAAGAATTCACCTCGCGAGTGAAACTCAAGAGATGAATCTTGGCAAACATGTCAAGAACACATAACACAGTTTTACAATCAGAGACCAAAGTATAATTCTTTGTAGAATAAATGGAGAAGGCAGCACTGTGGTGCAGCAGATAGTGTTGTTACCTCATAGTAAAAGGTTCCCTGGTTCAGTTCTCAGCTAGAGTGCCTTCTGTGCAGAGTATGCATGTCTTCCCTGTGTTTGCACTCATTTCCTCTGGGTGCTCCTGTTTTCTCCCATATTCCAAAGACATGCAGTAGGTGGACTGGATACTCTAAATTAGCCATAGGTGTGAGTGTGAGTATGTGGCATGGAAGAACTACTGTGACAGGGCTATCTGCTGTGGCTTGCTGGCTAGCATTGTCATTTGTGTGAAAGTTGATCTTAACAGATCTTAGGAGGGTGCTTAGCAAGTGTTAAGATCGGGTTTTGTGCCAGTCTAGTGCTTAACTGAGTTGTCTTTCCTGGATATCAGAGTGTAATCACCACACTCCATGTACTACATTGTAATTACCTTCACTTGACAGCAATGTTTTGATTATCTGTTTTTAAAACTGTAAAGTGCATACTTTCCTGTTTTTAAAAGTAAACACTATGCTGTTACCAAAACCTGAAAATAACTGTAATGCATGTACTTTTACTGTTATTGTTTTCTGCAAACTGAGCCTTAAGTTTGTTTAGAATCTTCATCTTATCTTTTCTCTTTTTAAACATATTATTTCAGACTCTGCATATAGGTTCAGCCTTGAGCAGTCTTGCATTACTTGCTTTACAAAATTCTTGTCTGTTCAGTGTTAAATGATGAAGAACAAAACCTTGATGATCGGAATCTCCAAAACCTAATACCAGAAATACAAAACTCCAAAAAAATTAACAACATTTTGTTTTTCCCAGGGGGCAAGGTATCCTGCGTGCCCTGATATAGGAGCAAGCACTCCACCCCCCACCTATATATATATATATATATATATATATATATATATATATATATATATATATATATATATATATGTGTGTGTGTGTGTATGTATGTATGTATCAACCCCCACAGTCACATTAACTAGAAAGGAGAAATCGCCCAAAAAAGGGCTTCACTACCAACACACACTTAGAAAACGCACCAGTAACGATTTCCTATGAAAAATAGTGACCAGTGTTTTGCTCTTTAGCATCTTGTGCCTCAGACTTGAGGAGTCACACTTCATCCATTTGCAGAATACCAAGTTTTGTCCTTTCATTTATACTCTGATAACTCAAGTGCTGAGGGGCAGAGATGCTAACAATGGTGCTATTACGCCACCAAAGCTTTTTGTTCCTTTTTATACTTATAGAGCAAAGTGTGATTTTTTTTTGAATCTCCAAAAATGTAAACTATTCTAATAAACAGAAGGCAAGATCCCTCAAACCTTATACACCCATCATCTTAATATAATCCAGTCAGGGCTTGCCATTACACTGAAGAAAGCCAAGTGCCTTTCATCTAGACAAAAAGTGAAAGGTTTCCCTTGTTTCTTTCCTCAACAAATTTTGAAAAAAGTACCAAGCTCAAAATGCAGTGCCCAAATGATTACAGTTCAAACAGCTGTGCTTTAGCAGAAGAAACATCCATTTGCTTTCTCTGTATTCCTTCTTATCAGTTTTACTGAACCTTTTCATTTTTTAACCTTAATTCAGTAGAACTTGGGTGGCATACAGTAATGAATACATAAGCACTATCACAGCAGAAGCATGTAAATTAGACTTGAAAAGAGAAGCAGGAAGAGAAGGAGCTGACATGAGTTACTTTCAATATCTACAAAGACAAATCATCAATATGACTTTTTTCTTAAGTCTGAGTTTGTTATATTTTGAAGTAAGACTTGTATACTTGATGGCTTATCATTCAAAAGTTTTGCTTTGTAACTGTTTACAGATCTTGTTTGAGCATTCAGAAAGTACCCCATCACTCATGTTAAGATACTTGGTAAAAAGGCCCTGTTTCCACAGGGTGGTACTAGTATAGTCAGAGACAAATTAGCTGTCATCAGGACAGACATCATTATGAACTAATTTGCATGTCTCTGAATTGTTGTTATAGGTTCATAGGGTCATAGGTAGGTACTAGGCTATCTGCCTGAAAGCATTTATAAGCCTAGCTGGAATGTGTTGGCTTTCGCCGCCCCCTTAGATTAGTTCCCTGTGCCTCTGTCCAGCAGAGCCATTGAAGTGATCCCTGGGGTAAACTTTCCGTTTCCCATCCACTCATCAAGGATTCTATTGAAGAGGGTTAGCGAGGAGCTCTGCCTAATGTAGATTGGAATCTTGTTCCAGAGCATGGGAAGTCTCTGGGACAGGAATCTATCCCTCCAGCACATCCTATTTATTGTTGTGGTGAAGTTTAGATCCCTGGAGCGTGTGGCTCAAGGGAATATTGTTTTCTTTAGGTGGACCATGTCCATCAATTCTGGGTTGGACATAGCCTTGTATGTCAGGCAGATATCAGCTCAGACTAGGCGGTATGCAACTGAGTACAGCTGGAGTTTCTTCAGTCGAGCTGCATAGAGCATCTGCTTGAAGCCAGTGATCCTCTTGGTGAGGTACTTCTGTGGTCTTTCCAGTTGTTGTAGGTGTCTTGTAAGGTACATCCCAAATGGGGTATTGTACTCTATGATGGGTCTGATGAGTGATGTGTAGAGGGGCCCACTGACCTCTTTTGATCTGGATGCAAACCCTTTTGTGATTAGGTGGGCCACATAGAAGGATTTTCTAACCACTTTTGCAATGTGATTATCAAAGGAGAGGTTACTATCTGCCTGGGTCCCCAGATCCCTTATTACGTCTTCCATATTTAGGGGGCTACCACCTATGTGGTAGATTGTGGGTACTTTGTTTTTTCCAAAGAGGATGACTATGCACTTTTTGGCATTTAGCTTGAGGCCATGGTTTTGACACCAGGTATCTGTCTCAGTGAGACCCTTTTGGAGGATGTCTGGGTCAGCCGGAGAGTCAATTATAGACCTTAGTTTGCAGTCATCTGCGAACTTGGTCAGCCATAGTCCTCCTGTGCTTGCCTGTACCTCTGAGAAGTGTATGCTGAACAGGAGGGGTCCTAGGACTGAGCCCTGGGGAACGCCACTTGTAACCAGTTTATAGTCAGACCTAGCTCCCGCAACTCTTACCATGTGGGTTCTGTCCGTGAGCCAGTTGACAACCCATCTCATGACATAGGGGTTTATGTTCAGGCTGGTGAGCTTGTCTATAATGCCTGAGTGGGGAATGGTGTTGAAAGCCTTTGCAAGGTCTAGGTAGGCTGTGTGGACCACCTTTCCCTCGTCTATAGCCTTGGTAACTGTATCAAAGAAGTCCACCAGGTTTAGGAGGCATGATCTGCCCTTAACAAAGCTGAACTGGGTAGGGTCCAGTGTTGGGAGGTTTCCAATGTCTCTGTTAATGAGATCCATGGTGATGCGCTCCATAGCTTTGCAGACCAAACTAGTCAGGCTTATAGGGCTATAGTTCCCAGGGTCCGTTGTGGCTCCACCTTTGTGGAGCAGAATAACCATTGCTGTGTGCCACTCTGTGGGCACATAGCCTGTGGAGAGGCTGAGTTTAAACAGTGTGTTTAGGTGAGGGGTTAGTTCATCTTTAAGTTCATGTAGGACGCAGCCTGGGACACCATCCGGTCCCATTGATGCTGTGTTTTTGGCTTTGTAGAGGGCTGTTTTAACCTGAGTGTCTGTGATTTCAGGGGCACTACAGTCTTCTGGCATAGTTATGGGCCCTTTTGGGGGTGGGGGGGTGAAGTTTGCACTGAACCTGTCTGCCAGGATGTTGGCTATATCGGTCGGTTCAATGTATTTTGTGCCATTCTGCACTAAATCTGAGCAGATCTGAAAATTGCCACTTAGATTTTTGACATAGCTAAAGAATGCCTTGTAGTTATCTTTGGAGTCCATGGCAATTTTTCTTTCGAAGCTAGCCTTGGATGATTTTATGAGGGAACATAGTTTCTTGCTGATACTGATCAGGGATGTCTTCTCTTTTTGGGATTTTACTCTTTTCTGTACTAGTTTCCTCCTTCTATTGTATAGCTTGTTTATGGCAGGGGTCCACCAGACTGGTTTCCTTTTCTTGGAAGAGTGAGTCTTGGTTTTGTTTGGGATAGCACGAGCCATGCATTCTTGTAGGTGCCCATAGAGTGCATTAGTAAAGGATTTTGCAGCTTGGACAGCATTGTCCTTTAGCATGGGGGCTTTGAAACTTCCCAACTCGGTCTTAAGTAACGTGAAGTTTGCTTTTGAAAAGTTTTTCACAGTGGTTTCTTTGACCGGGGGTGGTGGTGGAATGTGGATATCCAGAGTGATTAATTTGTGGTCAGATCTAACCGGTGAGAGGTTGACCTCTGGTGTAGAACACCGGTCGTCCATGTTGATAAGGACCAGGTCCAATATGTTGTCACCTCTGGTGGGGGGTGTTGACCAGTTGATCCAGGGCATTTGAGTTTATAAATTCTAGGAAATGTTGGGCAAGGGAGTTTGTACTTGAGTAGTTCTCCCAGTTAATGTTTGGATAATTGAAATCACCCAATATCAGGGTGTTTGGTAGGACCTTTATGTTTCCCAGTGTTTCCAGGAATGCGGAGTGGGGGTCCTGGGACATGGTGGGTGATCTGAAGCAAGCTATAATTTGAATAGCAGTTTTGCCCATTGTTAGTTGCACGTGGATGATCTCTGAAGCATCAGCACTAACCTGGAGGTGAGGGTATCCTTGATGAATATGTATACTCCCCCGCCTTTTGTATTTCAGTCTGGGTTTTGTGGCCGAAATGTATGGTATGAGTTGTAGCCTGGTAGTGCTGGGGTGCTCTCTGGAGCCTTAAACCAGGTTTCTGTTACTGCACATATATCGATTTTCTCCATACTGAGGAGTGCCTCGTGAATGCATGGTGGCACAAAATCTGTTATACTAGTGACTTTCTAATTTTGTAGGAAGAATAAATAAAATCTGTCCCTGATTTTGTCCCACCATTATTTTTGGCTTTGTCTAGATTTTATGCTTATTAAAGTTGGGAGGCATGCTTAATGTTACCTGCCCCTCTCCCTCATAAGTCTCAAATCATTGTGGGCATAGAATAGTACCCAAGATTTCCCTTATATCTTAAAAAACTTTACTGAATTAACTTATCAGTTAGCACCATGGGTTAATGCTGAAGGCTCATCTGATGACTCATCTGGAAAGGATATGTCTTTTTTTTTTATATTATTTCTCTCATATCCAGTGGTAGCACAGGGGGCTAATGTTATCAGTGGGACGGTACAGTGCTGGAATCAATTTTAGGGCCTCTGACACACACTACTTATATTATCATTGATGCTTAGTGGTTCCCCCACCACATTTTTTTTCATTTTGTTAAGTGTTTTTAAGGCATGCTATATACAATATTCCTGGTATCTAATGGTCTACTTCTTTACATTTCTACCAGGTCTACAGTAGTCCTTCCCAACACATGTTATGTATAAGTCCCATTAAGGTGCAATGATAAAGGTTATTCCTGAGGGCTAGTGAATTCCCCACCATGTTTTTAAAGGTATCCCTAGTGGCTAGTTCCCCCTGTCTAACATCTTTAGAGTAATCCCTAGGGGTTAGTGTCCTCCAAACCCATGACATTAGACTTCTCCTTGGTGGCTATTGTTCCCCTGCAACCCACATCTTTAAACTGTTGCCTTGTAACTAGTTGTCCCCCACCCCAATGTTGCAGGCTTTTCTCATTAGTCTAGGGATGTGTGAAAGTATGACAGCCATCTGAAACTACCCTACACACACACACACACACACACACACACACACACACACACACACACACACACACACACACACACACACACACTCTCATTCCATATACATACACACAGACCTAACTTACCTCCTCACTACACCCACTACTGCAACATCCCAGGCTAACATGTACTTATACATCCCCTTACACATGCAGCTCCTCACATCCGCACATTGACACACCTACTAATACTACCTGATAACTCAACTTACCAGCAGTAACCTCTACAACAATGGATGAACACAGCCTTCAGTACTATGACTGCCCAGGAGAGAATGTGCTACTTTATGCAACCAAGAGATGCTATGTAAATGCTTTACTGCAGGCAGTTCCAAGGGACACCACACAGCTAATTAGCATATGCCTTTCCCCAAAATGCACACTGCAGTGTCTTTTCCAAACTTGAGTTTTGAATAGCAATTCATGTTCCAGTGTTTAATACACTACATAGTTGCCTTGTAAACAGCTGATTTAATGACTAATTCATACATATACAAAATTTAAAAAGATACTTTTAGAAATACTACTTCAGGTCTACAATTGCAGTCTTACAATCTTTAGTAATTTAGATTCCAAATTAATATTATATTAATAATTCACTGATTTTTCATTTAGATTTTAGATTTATAGCTGTTTACAATTTCTGATTTGCAAACCAGATAATGGTGTTTTGTTGATTATTTGATTGCACAGTGATGAAACAGTGATTCAAAGATATAGTCTTGTCAGATTAATGTGTGTGTGTGTGTGTGTGTGTGTGTGTGTGTGTGTGTGTGTGTGTGTGTGTATATATATATATATATATATATATATATATATATATATATATATATATATATATATTTGTGTGTGTATGAACACAGTATCAACATCTGTTTGGTTGCCAGAAACAGATGGTCAACATGTACAAGTCATTGATTCCCTTTCCCTGAGATTTTTGATTGCAATTGGTTATACCACTCACAATATGTTGATGTTCCGTATTTTGGTGTTTTTTACATCAATATTCTTAACATCAACTTTGCTCCTGTTCGAACTATAACAACAGATCCATATCAAAAGTCAGCTTATTGCACAGGCTGACTGTTATTTCTGTGCAACAGCACAGTACAGTGGGGATCATGGAGTATGTTATTTTCCCAATGTAGAGTGATCTCAGAGTTGGTACATATAATTAACAGGGGAGGGGGGGGTCAGAAGTTTTAGTCCCCCTGTAAAAAAAGTAGAATACTTTGTGTTAGTTTGATTTTTGAGCATTTGTGCTTGATACATTGTAGTTCAATATTTGCTTCTTTGATGAAGCAACATGCACCCATATATGTGCCGCAGAAGGACTAGTCACCCAACGGTGCGAACATTGGCTCTAGATGATTGTCACTGTTGAAGTGATATTCCAACCCTATGTTCAAAAATGGGGAAATGGGGTTGTAGATGGATGGATGGATGAATGGATGGATGGACATCCATCCATGCTATTCAGTGGTTCCTATCCTATCTGAATGGCAGACAACAGGCTGTGTTATAGCAGGGCAAACTGTCCACCCTGCTACCTCTCACCATTGGTGTTCTTCAGGACTCTATTCTAGGTCCTCTGCTCTTTTCTATCTTCATCAACAGTCTTCATACTGTCATCCCTGATGCAACCTTCAATATGCTGACGATTCTGCCCTGATCTGTACGACCTCCTCCTCCTTCCCCTGCAAACCTTAACACAAAACACATTTAACACAGTTAAAAATTGGCTCTCTAATCACTGTCTGTTGTTAAATCCCAACAAAACTAAACTGCTCTTCTTAACCCCCACCAGTAGATCCACCCCATATTCCTTCTCCGTAACATCCAGCAATGGTACCTCTATCTCTCCAGATGATCATACTAAGCTTTTAGGATAGTGGACAATAATCTCAAATTTGATCTGCATGTTAATAAAACCAGAAAAAAACATTAATAATAAGCTTGGCTCATTATATAGAAGCAAACCTTTTCTAACTCCATTAGATAGGACTGCAATTGCCCACTCACACCTAGTCTCTACCCTTCTATATGCCTCCCCCATGCTCTCCAATTTGAGCAAAACTGAACTTAGTAAGCTCTCTCACTGTTACAACCATATTGCCAAATTTGCCATAGACTCAACATATAGGACACATCACTGTCAAAACCTCAGTCTTTTCATGTGGCTAGAACTGCCTGGGTCTATATTATAACATCGAATTCTACAACGATCGAATGTTATAATATCGAACTTGTAATGTCAAATGCTGAAAACAGCGAAGGTGCAGGAAACTGAATTCCTTCCCAGGGAAAGAATTTGGTGGGTCGTTGCTGTGGCTTCGTTGTTTTCAGCATTTGATATGTTAGAATGTTACGGGGTCAGGTTAAGGTAAGTGTGCAATTGTGTGTAGGTTAGGGTTATGGGGTGGGTTAGGTGAATTAGGGTTAGGGAGCAGGTCAGGTAAGTCTGCGGTTGTGTGGACATTAGAGTTAGGGCATGGGTCAGGTAAGTGTGCGATTGTGTGTAGGTTAGGGTTAGGGGCAGGTTAGGTGAGTTAGGGTTAGGGCACGGGTCAGGTAAGTGTGCGGTTGTGTGTAGGTTAGGGTTAGGGGTGGGTTAAGTGAGTTAGGGTTAGGGCGCGGGTGAGGTGAGTGTGCGATAGTGATGGACCTCAGGGATAGGATTGGGTTAAGGTAAGTGGATAGCTAGTAGTGTATGTAAAGTTTAGTTTAGGTTTAGATGTAGGATTTTAAGTGTATGTGTGTGGATTGCTGTTTTTTGTGTGTTTGTGTTGTGTGTATGTTTCTCGGAATAGCAATTTTTTTTACCTGGGAAAAAATTTGCTATTCTGACTGTTCAATGTTTTCGGATTTCGGTGTTTAGGGTTTGATATTATAACATTCGATCTTTGTAGAATTCAATATTATAATATAGACCCAAACTGCCTAGCCTACTTTTGTTCAATCTGCTTATCGTAGCACATAAAATTCTGTACAACCCTGAAAATACTCCGGCACTCAAAACTATCATAAGCCATACAGTAATTCAAGGCAACTACGATCATCCAATAAACTGTTGGTCCAAATCCACAAAGCCATTAACTCAGCCTGCGACTCCCTGTTTGCCAATGTCTTTGGTAAAACTTGGAATTCACTTCCATCTAACCTTACTGTAAGATTATGCTCAACAGGGTTTTAAGGTTGAAGTAATTTTGTTACAAATATGTAACATAAATAAGGTATAAAATAAAGCTTGCTTAAATGCAGAAACAGAGTTTAGTAATATGTGTAAGCAGCACCATATAATTTTTCAATGGCAAGCTAGCCTGCATTTGAACCTAAAATCTGCATTCAAACACAGGGGGAGTGATGGTAAGCCCTGCAGAGGGTCACTTCAGTCAAATTGCAGTAACTAACATTTGTACGTATGTGTAAATCCTAAACAGAAGTATTCCAGTTTATGCAACTTGCAGTAGTAAAGTTTTTTAGACGTCTAAAATCCAGAGTGAGACTAGTTCAAGAAAGTCACAGTGCCATATATTCTCCAAAAAAAGGTGAATATACACTTGTACAGCGGTCGCCCGGACTTTTTCCATTAGTATAAATCTCTTTTAAAACACACTGTCTTGCTATGTTAAAAGAGTTTAACATAGCGACACAGGTTTAAAGCAACGGAGATCTCCGTTGCTTTTTTTAAAGCTGTCTCGCTATGTTAAACTCCTTTAACATAGCGACACAGTGTGTAAAAAGCAACGGAGATCTTGCTTTCTCTGTTGCTTTTCTATAAAACCTGTCTCGCTATGTTAAATGGGTTTAACATAGCGAGACAGCTTTAAAATAAGCAACGGAGAAAGTAAGATCTCCATTGCTTTTTACTGTTTCGCTATGTTAAATGGGTTTAACATAGCGAGACAGCTTTAAAATAAGCAACGGACATCTCTGTTGCTTATTTTAAAGCTGTCTCGCTATGTTAAACCAATTTAACATAGCAAAACAGTAAAAAGCAACGGAGATCTTGCTTTCTCCGTTGCTTTTGGCCACAGCTCTGATGTACTGCTTAGGCATGCGCAGTACATCAGAACTGCCGCGGATACCAGACAGCTGTGGAAGGGCAGCAAAGAGGCATTATACAATGCCATTATTTAAGAAAAGTAATTATTTCTTTTCTTAAATAATGTCATAGATAGCAATAACACTTCTGGTGGTAATGCGAGATTTACCCACGGTTGTCTTTGTTTGGTCCCTCGGGCTTCGCCCTCAGGACCAAACCACACCAACCGTGGGTAAATCCCGCATTACCCACACCCAGGTGTGGGTTATTGCTATATTACAACCTGTTAAACTGTAAAGCTATACAAGAGATGGTTTAAAAAACAAGAGATGGCTTAAAATTGCTTTATTACAGCTATACAAGAGAAAGCAAAGATATGTAAAAATTGAACAAGATTGGTCACTATTTTAATATGTTTTTGGCAAAACAATGTTAGTATAAAAAAGCATGAATATTTTTAATTGTTGAGTATGTAGTTTAAAATAATGGGACATATGCATCTGGTGACAGTTCCACTAGATATTTATAAAGAGACATACATTTTTCCAAGATTTTGCTTAATATTAATGTTATTAAATTTGTAAGATTAGACTAAATGTACTTTATAGCCTTTGTATGTACAAATGCAGAAGTATTCAGTACAAATTATAGTCTTTGTATGTACAAATGCAGAAGAATTCAGTACAAATGAAATTAATGTCTAGTAATGAATATGTGTGAAAAAAACATATTTAAAGAAAAAAATGGGTCCAGGGTACCTACTAGACTGAAATGCATGAACAGAAAACAGTCTGTGTAAATACATACTGTACAGGATACATTGTAATAAGTTCAAAAGTAATTTTTCAAGTTGTAATATCACTGGTTTTACCTCAGTTAGAGGAAAATTATATTAAAAGTATATTAAAATATTGTACTCATACAGCTAATGGACTAATATGTACATAACATTCTTTAGTGTAAATATACTAAAATAATTGCTTTCAAATATTTATTATCTAAGCCCAGTTCAGTATTTTACCAAGGTGTTAATGGGCAGTTCAGAGACATAAACACAATGTGATGGTTAAAATGACATTGAAACTGTATATTTAAATGCTTGCAGTAGCACATGGTTCTTGTCTCTTATAGTTAATTCAACAGTTGCAAAGAGTTAATGGAACAGTTCTAAGTCATAAATTAAATTCTGTAATTGCAAAAGAATAAATTAATCAGACACAGCTCATAATTGATAAAATATTTTCAAAGAATGGTCTGCAAAAGAAAAAGTTTTAAATACATTTAGTTTTGGTAGTAATACTTAATATCATTGTATTAACTATGTAAAATTGCATTTTGACTTGTATCAAAAGAAGACTAAAGGTTTTGTTTCTTAATGTGTTTTCTATATAATGTGATCAAAAATACATATCAGTATAAAGTGTTTTGAGTACATTAAAATAAAAAGAAGGAATTGTAAGATTATGCTCAACAGGGTTTTAAGGTTGAAAGTAATTTTGTTACAAATATGTAACATAAATAAGGTATAAAATAAAGCTTGCTTAAATGCAGAAACAGAGTTTAGTAATATGTGATCAGCAGCCATACTAAATGACCGTGGCTTGGAAAATAAGGAATCTGCTGAATGGACATTTTTCCCTTACAGACTTAAAAACAGGATGTATGCAAGAGCAAAAA
Source organism: Protopterus annectens (assembly GCF_019279795.1). Classification (NCBI taxonomy): domain Eukaryota; kingdom Metazoa; phylum Chordata; order Ceratodontiformes; family Protopteridae; genus Protopterus; species Protopterus annectens. The sequence continues at coordinate 351,293,464 of NC_056736.1, read as the reverse complement.
TGCAAAATCTGCTTTGAAAGAACACTATGACAATCTGTTTCCTTAAAAACATGTTTTTAATGGACACAAAACAACAGGACATGTTTCTGTTTCCTTGGCAAAAGAACAGATGTTCTTATACAAACGACAAAAAACAGGATGTTCACAGTGTAAGAAAAGCTGAAAAATAATATTATTAAGTCAGCAGGTTGTGTCAGCATCTGCAACAATCAGTATTGTTTCTACAGGATGAGCAATTCTCCAAAATAGAATACCAAGATGAAATGTATATGTATGTGCATGACCAAAATTGTATATAAAGATCTGTATGAATCCAGTTATGTTAGGGGTATTGGTAGAGACACATTTGTCTCGAGGTAAATGTTATATCTTTCACATCATCTGTACTGTATGAGAAGTAAAGTGGAACAGTACTTTAAGCTGCAACGTTAGTCCATTTAGTTTATTTTAAAAAGTTATTTGTTACTGCTCTAAGTTGATGCTGCAAAGTATATTCTCTCATCAGTGTATATTCTGCAAGTTTCTGTATGCAACAGACTGTGAATGCAAATATAACCAGATTTTGATTTCAGCAGAATCCAGCCAGTAAGATTGAGTGTCTTAGAAGACTTCAAATCCATCACAGTAAGCAGCACCGTATAATTTTTCATTTACCCTCGAACTTTCTTAAAGTCTCTTCAAAAATGGCCTCAAACAGTATTTTAAAGAGCACTGGCTTTGTCCCTGTACTAATCCTGATTAATCACTACTTATTCAATGCCTTATTTAAATTAATATTGTACTCATCTCTTGCTCATAATAGCTTGCTGCAACATGTTGTTTTTGTATACTATTACACACTGTCTATATTGTGAGTACCTACTAGAGGGCTTTGTAAATATGTTTGACTCATATCTGTTATGTTCTATCTGTGTTATCTTGAGCTTTTCTCCCTGGGCCTCCGCTGAAAATGGGCATATATCCAGTTGGACTATCCCGGTCAACAAATGTAAAATAAAATAAATAAATAAATAAATAAATATAGATACAGATAGATAGATAGATAGATAGATAGATAGATAGATAGATAGATAGATAGATATAAATATATATAAACTTTTATTTACTATTTGTTAACTAGGTAAGTCCCACTAAGCAAATGGCTTCTTTTCAGGGGAGACCTGAGATTGTATTCATACTAAGAGAAATTTGGTCTGGACACCAGGGAATTTTCCTTACTCTTTGTGACAGCAGAAGTACTGCAACAGGCTGAAGGGTGGTTGCAGGATGCAAACCAGTGAGGCTGTATCTCAAGTATCTGTAAATGTAGCTGTTATGATTTTAGCTTTTAATGGATATCAAATGCATCATTGTATGATATGATTAATAAAACAGAGCTTGAAAATTCTGTTGTGGCATCTTGGAGCCAAATCATGGAAGAACTGGGCTGGAGACCAGTGATGAGACTATTTTCAAACATGTGGTGGTAGATGTTAAAGTGTCACAGAGTGCAGTTCCTGTTTGCCGGATTGTGTCTCAGAATGTTTTGTAGATGGTATCTGCAAATGGCCTTCCTACTGAGTGTTCATATGCTACTGTGGTCAAGTTGGAACACAAATAAGTTGTATGTCAATCCTTTCCTCTTTCATTTTTACTAGTTATTTGTATTTCCTCCTAAAATAATTTAATTTTTAGCAGGTGCCAGGTTTGGGATATGTTACATTTTTTTGAGCATTACGTAAGGGATATCTCTGAATTTATGCATACCGGAAAGGAAACAAATTGTGGTACCACATCCAAAAATGGTAGTGTTGCTGCTCTGTTTTTACTACAAACAGATTTGAAAAAAAGTTTTGTCAGCTGTGAGCTAAATATGACTTTATCACACTTACAATGAACTACAAATGTAAATTGACTGCGCAGTCTCTTATTGCATATATGGATGAAATCAACAGAAAGACAGCAGCAAAGAATAATCCACACTAGGTTTATTGGATGAAGCATTTTTGGTTCGATTAGTAATCAGAACTTCCTCAGATAGTTATGAATACATTTACAGTATAAGCAAGGGCAAATTAGAAAACACGTTAGCTAGGCATACATCTACTCACCAGACCAATAGTTTCAAATTTAGGGCTATTGACCAGGTTATCCCTGATATTAGAGGTGGTCCATGTTCCCTGTTATTAGAGAAACTCAAACTAATGTGGCAAGTTTGTCTAAACGCTTGTTATTATCCAGGCTTAAATGAGATGTGTTCCATCTTATGCCTTTTAAAATTGAAAAGTTTATTAAGATAAAACTTGTTTAGTGGTTGTTCAATCTGAGGAAGTTCTGATTACTAATCGAATGAAAAGCACTTCATCCAATAAACCTAGTATGGATTATTCTTTGGTTCCTTTCTTTCTGTTGGATTTCATGGCTTTTTGGTACAATATTTGGATGAAACACAGATAAGGACTTTTTTCTTTTTCATCGTAATACAGTTTTTGATTCATAGTGATTATGCAACAGTGCTTGGGATGTGTGGTTTGTGTAGTCCACTAAAATGGTAAAATATTACATCTGCCTAATGTGGTTCAAGTTGATACACATAGAGCTTATGTTTGTTATTAAAACCAACCACAAACTTGCTTTTTTGTGGCTTATCATCACATTTAATATATAACTGTGACAGAATTATGTGTAATGTGGGAAGATGGGTCATTCTACAGTTAATTGTACTCCCACATGAAGACAATCCCTGGGATTCATGAAACTTGGTGCAAGTCCGGCATAAGGTTTGCGCCGGCTGTGCGGCATATATATGGAGTAGTCGCGCCATATGCATATTAATGTAGGCGCGCAGCCGCCACAGCCACGTGCATAGGAAACTTGCGCGAGTGCAAGGGGCGTATTGAAGTTGCACAGGGAGGCAAGTCAATGCCGGCTGTCGAGGAGCAACCTAAACTGCTGAATATTATATTCCACCAGCAATAATAATTGTACCTATCAGTGTCCATGGAGACTGAAACATATGCAAAGCAGAGTCCCTGCGAACAGAAAATGAAGAATCAAGCACAAATGCATGGTAGGGAATAACTGGTCCCTACCCATGAACAAATGACATGAAAACCATGTGCCTGTAGTCCAACGTAGTGTTCATAGCTATACCATGTGGAAGTGAAACGTATCATATGTTAGTGCGCCGCCAGTAGGTACGTCCAGTCCAATGGAGAGGGTCACCAGCCGACCCATAATGTGAGGGAGGGAACATAGCTGTGCAGATGTGTCCATAACAAAATACATGAGGAGAAATGTAGATATATATAGTGACCATATGTCTGAATCATATCCCACAAGCCATGTAATAGTCACACACAAAAGGTATGTCCGTATTTCACATACCAAATGTGATAGGAAATAGCATACACATATAAACGAAACAGAAGGAGCATATCAACAGCCATAACAATACGGACACATGTAGGCCGAAAGGAACAGTATGATCCGTACCATAGACCAAGATTACCACCTGTCCCACTTTGGGAGCGACAGTCCCTCTGTGGGCAGATGTGTCCTGACACAAACATGTAAAACTGGCAAATGTCCAGAGAATATAGGACATAATTCTTCCACAGATGTCATGTAATAGTTGCATTAAACATATTTCACTGGATGTATATTACATAAATTTCATAACAAACAGAATAAGATACCGAAATGCTACAAGAATAAGCTTAGATATAGGCAAGAATTGTAAGTTCTATCTGCCGAACTGACCGTGGGTATGTGTCGGCCTGTAAAATATGCTGTGTTCACCGCAACTGTCACAGTAGGGTTGCCACCTTTACAAATGGTCAAAGTGGGACATGTTTGATACAGACATCAGATTTTACAGGCCGACACATACCCACGGCCAGTACAAAGGACAGAACGTAACTGTTTTGCCTACAGAAAAGCATATTCTTGTAGCATTTTAGTTGCTTATTCTGTTTCTCATAATAGTCAGGTATTTCAGATACAGAATAACTGTTTAATGCAACTATCACATAAAATATAAGAAATAAGTTTGTCCTAAAATCTCAGGACATTTGCCATGTTTACAATTACATGTCAGGACACAACTGCCCAAAGAGGGACTGTCCATCGCAAAGTGGGACAGGTGGTAACCCTATGTCACACTGTGGCCAATTGAAAAGGTGGAAACACAACCGTCAACTGTGGGGAGGCATTGTCCACAACAGTCAGACATGTGTAAGAAATAGCTTGGACATAGGAAAAGGTGCCATCCTACCAATGAGTAGAACAGGCTGGCAAAATCCGGAAGGCAGCTGTATAATCCGAACGTGTATGTGACACAGTCGAACGGGTAGTACACGGATACACCAACCAAGTAATGAAAGTGAAGTATGGGTGTGTACCTATGTGCGTGAGGTATAGCATGTGGAAAGCAAACATGGCAGGGTAGTCCACACAGCCATAAAGGTACCCGACAGATGTAGGGTAGTCAATGTGTAACTCTGGCCGTGTCATGGGCTAACAACCAAAGTAGTGCTCTATGGGGTGTGAGGAATTCGCGTGTGAGGGGTGGGTGTTTAATGGTAAATTCCTCAAAGGCGATACTGTGTCGTATGCAGAAAAGGTGAACCAGAGGTGTATGAGGGGGCAGCGGGTGAAGTGGAAAGAAACACAACCTCATGTAGAAACAGTTGCAAGACAAGCAGACAGGCCATAGTGTAGAACACAATCCCACAAACATATGAATATGGAAATATGCGAGACAAATGTATAGATACGGCACCGTCACATACCCACAGATGGGTCCTGATGGAACTGGCCATAACAAACGCAACACACCTGGATGCATAATAGCCTACCCAGCATACCCTCCACAACACACAACCTGCCGCCATACCAGAACGTCCACCAAATCCAGCCTTACTTGGTCCACTGGTTTGTTGCAGAAACAGCTACACACAGTGACCCTTACGCATATGTAGTAGGTATTGTCACCCTAGGCAGTGTCAGAATTACAAACCATGTATCCCCTGCATGTAAAACTCCCTGCACGTTTTCGTGAAGCCACAAAAATCTTCGTTATCTAACTTGTTTTGGTCTAGTCCAATTTTTGGATATCCCTCATGGGATGACCAACTTGTGTAAATAGTAGAATGGGTATGACGACATGATGTCCAATCCAGTAGATATCTGGACACAAGTCAGAATGTGCAGTGGAGGTCCATGACACTGTCCAGCCCTAAGTGGGCATGCATAACCTACCACCCAGGATAAAATACCTTCCCGTGACGCACGTGTCCAGACATGAGTAGGAGGGAGAATATAATGCACACATTTGCAAAGTGGAAAACGGCATGAGGGTGAGGAAGACACTGATGTAAACAGGTCAACCCTGATCAAGTGTGAGGGACACTGACTGTGTGCAGTCGTGACTGACCATACCTGTCAACCTGAGTGAGCAAGATATCTGGACAGAGCCGTGAATATAAGTGAGACAAAGGTCCAAAAACAGGGACAATCTGTAAAGATAGCTCTTAGAAACATAGAATTTGATAGAATAACAGTTTGCACCTTGGCATTAATGTCTGGAGTATGAAGTCTGAAACCCAACTGTCTGTCAGCACATTCCAACTGCAGTCTTTAATGCTGAGCTACTGCTGTGCCAGAACACAACAGCGTATTACAGAGGTCCATGCCATACCACTCAACTGTCCGGATATTCGCAGAATGACTAGGGTCACCACCTGTCCCACTTTGCGAGTAACAGTCCCTCTGTAGGTAGTTGCGTCCTGTGAAAAAAATCAAGACATAGCAAATGTCCTGAGAGTTTAGGACAATGTTATTTCCTAATTTACTTTAATAGTCACATAAAACAGTTATTTTATGTATGAATCCTCAATATGTTATGTGAAGTAGCATAAGCAATTCAAATGTTACTAGAATAAACTATTATATGTACAAAAAAGGTTAAAGTTCTGTACTATGCACGGCTGTAGGTATGTTTTGTCCTGGAAAATCTGACATCTCTACAGAACATGTCCCACTTTGGGCAGTCGAAAAGGTGGCAACTCTAAGAATGACCACAGGCTCGCCACATAGTGTTGGTGTGTGCCACCGACAATCTGCACCAGTGTGGTAAATAGCTGAGGATTGACGTCACTAAATAATGAGAAATATCCTGAGTATAAGACTCCACAACCTGCAGAAAAGTCATGCTAATGCAAAACCTAGCATTCTATCAACATTCTAAGCTTGCAAGAGCAATCGTTAAAATGTGTCCCTAATTGTCCCCCCATTGTGTAGGTTTTACGCAGGTTTGGTTCTCTAAGAGGTTGAGAGGTATGGTCCGTACATATTTACAGGAACAGCCCTTTACACTTGTGTAATGTACAACTGCATACCTGTAGTCACTTCATGTCCAAAAATAATAAGCCCCGTATGACTGTATACAGGTAATAGTCAAATGTGAATGGGAACACCCCTCACCGTGGAGTATGGACTGTAACAACCCTACCCATAATATGTAATGCCAACAGAATAAGCTGCTGACAGGTGCCCAAACACCTGTGTCTATAAACACAGGTAAAACTTCAAAATAGGGAGATAATCCCTGTCCATTTGCTTCGTCTGACATTTGACCTCGGCCAGGGAAGTTCCGTTCACCAGATGGACAAGCCTAAACCCAGATCACTACATGAACACCCTGACAATCAAAGACCTGTATGTGGCTGGACTATATGCCTTGGTGTTCTGCATATCCTCGGAGTGATTAACAATGCAGCCGGAGTCCACAGCAGTAGGCAATAGGGAATGTGTAATATGTAGTACCGCCTTTTTCCCAGCAGGAGAATGGATGCCTGTGTTGTAGGTGAAGCGGTGAGGCATATGTTGATGTAGCTAAGTACTATGGGTATGCATATTAATGAGGGAGAACACCAATAGAATAGTGGTTCCGGTATCCGGCCAACGTGAATGCAGTCCCGGTTGACCTACGACCACTGCACATATAACTTGAAAGTGTAATGAAAGCGTTCGTGCTGTACACACATTTAAATATGTAAAGGTGAACATGTGTTTCACAGTAGTCCGTAAACTGGAATACAGATATGTAACTGTTACGGTCAGAATTATGAAACTTCACGTAACCACAATTATCTATGAAACATATGTAACCCACAATAAGGATATGCAAGTGCGCCTGCGCGTGTGTAATACGCTCACAGAATAGAAAATGAATGGTGTTTTCCCCATGTTCTATGTACATGGCTCATACTTGTTAACCCCATAAAGTACGAAACCGGACAAAGCCATGACAACAACTGGTACAAATAGGGACAATCCCCAGATATTGCCCTAACAAATATAGAAAGTGGATAGAATAACAGGTGTGTCACTAGCATGGATTCTCTGAAGAGTATGAAGTTGTAACCTGAAATGTTTGTCATTATTTACCAACGTCAGTCTTTAATGATATGCCACTAACTTGCCAGATAGACACAAGGTTATGAAAAATGGACCAAAGATAAGAGGCAAACAGCTGTACATGCAGCGGAAATCTGTACAGTTGAAAGGTATGATATGGAGATATATATACACATATATCCACAGACATAATCTAAAGCAAATTACGAGATGAGGAATGTACAGACATATGTATATATGTACATATATATATATATCTATACACACACGATACATGAATAGATATATACACAACAAACATATGTCCCTGTACATATAACACATGTACATAAATAGGTCACGGTATAGCTAATATGGATAGACAGACAGACATGCATGAAAGGAGAATACACCGATGGTTTCCAAACCATTGCCCGGAAAGTACCAGTGTGACAGGGTCTGCAAGTTCTACACGTTAAACATGAATATAGGTGTCCTTTGCAGGACCCCAAAAACTGATCCTGTACGAAGTGCGAACCGTAATTGATGCAAAAGAAGTCACACCTGCAACTACGATATAGGTGTACATGCAACAGTAGCAGGTGCAAGGGTAATAACACATGGGTTGATTGAATGCATGACGTACGAGCTGATGTCCGCAGAGTGGGGAGTGCTCGGATGTGTCCTCACACTTTATTATCACTCACATTAAACATGTCTAATGGGTACTGTGGAGGTGTGTCAGGTATGGGAATCATAGGTATGCAGAATTGGGCCAAGGTGTTGGTTGGCACAGATCTATTAGGTACGCCCCATGGGAGTGATCAATATACATATGTGGGTATAGCACACGCCTATATTCTCCAAAAAGGTGCAACCCATCTACTGGATATTGTGTAAACCATTGGGGGAAGACGTAGGGACCTATATCAGTGTCATGTAGGCGATTATCATGGATGGACATGCGTACGACCAAGATGGTAACCATACCTGCCAGAATGTCAGAATAAGACAGCTGGACTAAGGCATAGTACACGACAGACAAATAGGGACTATATTAAATATACCTCAGACAAAGTCAGAATGTTGACAGAATAATTGCGTAGTCAGGAATACGAATGTTATGAGAGTTAGTAATCATGAAACAGAAATGTCAGTCATGATTACCTAACCGCACAGTCCGTCATGGCTTGCCAGCAATCTACCAGAAAGGCACATTATCATGACAAATGTAACAGAATCATAGGTCAAACCCCAGGGCGTATACCCATAATGTGTACAGATGAGAGGTATAAAGGTAACCCATCCTAATGAAATGTACAGAATTAGTGATACTAGGTGGACAGATGAGAAGAAAGACGTCAGGACACATGACAAAACATGTACAAGTCATAAGCATGTTTGTCCACAAATGTGAATTACAACGTATGGCCTGTGAAAGTCAATGTGGAAGGTTAGTAGACTCAAAAGACATGTGTCCCTCAGGGTGTCATGCAGTGTCACCGATACAGTGTCCAGTCCCCCATACTCGTACGTGAGCTCTGCCACTGACGGAAAGCGCAGATACCGGCATACACATAAGGTACATGATGGAATAATTAGTGTGGATAAGCACCTGTTGACCTGTGTGAGGAATATAACCATGTGGGTGGGTGTGTCCTGCAATAGGAATGTAATGGTAACTGGCCTGTGATGGCGCCATGTATTGTGTGTATTGGTGTAAGAAAATTGATGTCTAGTATCAGAAACATACCTCGCAACTGTACGAATGTGCAGATGTATGCCTCATATGTGTAGTGTGTTCCTCTCACAATCTGTACTTGTCTGCCAAATACCTGAGAACTGACATAATTAAATAATGATAAACATATGTGTTTAAGACCCCAAATCCCTCAGAAAGGTCATACTAATGCAAAACCTATAATACTGTCAACTATCTACATTTGTAAGAGCAATATGTAGAATCCTCCCCTATCTGTCCCCCCATCATGTTAGGCTTTGTACAGATGTTTTGCACTAGGAGGTTGATAGGTATGATCAGAAACAGACACATGTCTGAGGAAACAGCATTATCGACCGCAAGATAACTCAGAAGGTATGAAAAGCGCTGCAGTAGGAAGTTCATCCGCAGGTATGTGCTGACATGTCAAATGACACAGCAGTCTACAGGAAGTACCTATAGGGTGTCACCTTTACCAGTGATGACAGTGGGACATACCCACAGCCATGCATACACCACAAATAGACATAGCACACAGCAAAGCCTAGGCCATGATACATGAAGCCTCCAGCGTGTATGGATTGAGTGAGAGTACAGCAAGGAAAGATGACTGCCAGGCTATTCAGCAAACGCCCGTAGGGGTGTGCAAGACCGCCCGTAACACGAACATTGCACGGACAATGTTGGGATTTGCAACATACCTCATTTGTATGTGTAAGCTATGCAAATTATGTAATTACGTGATACATGAAACAGTAAGCTGTCTGTGCAAGAGCAGAGTTATGTGCAGAAATGTACCCGGATGTTATGCGACTAACGTTTTGCACGTTGCTAAACAGAGCAATGACAGCTGCAAATACAGTATGAATACAGTCAAAGAAGCATGCCAATGTCCAAGTCCAAGGCCAGTGGCGGCTTTGTCCATTGGATATAAATGAACCAGTAGTTGTCCTCCCCCAATCCCTGGTGTGGAAGCGTAGCGCAGCACCACGAGAACGCGCTGCGCTTCAAAACAAGACATATGGATAATATACATACAAAATGTAGGTTTAGTTAGATGTTAGTACGCCATGCAGATGAATGGCAAGCTGGAGACAACATGGCTACTGGGTACTGGTACTTATGTGTGGAAGCGCTCTGTCAGAGATGTAACGAAGCATTTGTAGGCAATGTGAGGCAAGTGAGGCTGAGGATAGTGAATCACAACATGTCATGCCATATGGGCCAAGCCTCTACAGTGTAGTGTAGGTTAAGGGGACTATTAGAGTAGAAGATAGGTGACAACATGAGTGTGTATGTATAAAACACTGTAACCTCACCGGAGCAGTGTCACATGTGTGCTGTCAGTACTCAGTGGAAGAGGCGTGTCATGAGCTATCCTAGAGAATGTCAGAATACTGACGGCGTATGCCATGGATACCACCGATGTGACCTGCTAATCTGCCCACAGTGTGTCTGCGCCTGTGCGTGCCAGTAAGCCTGAGTAAGCATGTGTGTGCGCGTATTAGCCCGTGTGCGTGTGTGGAGTGTGGAAGAATGAGTAAGCTAGTGTACGAATGGTGAAGCCCGTGTAATGTCATGTATGCATTTGTAAGCATGTATACATGTGTACTACACACATCACACACGTACTGCACACACAGACACACATGCTGCCAATACTACACACATCAATAAAATGGCACATGGATGGAGAATACATCATCAGAAGTAACAGTGCTGTAAACTATGCTACAGTGATGGTCATAGCTGCAATGCATCATGCCTGCTGAAGTACACCTGGAAGTAACACACTGTGTGTTAACAGCATGCTAACATCAATACAGTGGAATAAAGCCACCATGTGCAGGTTAGTCAGATCCTGCATCACTGTTACACATCACAGGTGGTGGCACAGGTGACATCATATGCACAGGGTGTGGTGTTAACATGTCCAGAGCTGTCATAGAGCCATCCAATGTACACGTAGGTGTGTGTGTGTGAGGGACAATGGTTATTGCATGGCCCAATGGTGGTGCAATGGGTGTGTGTATGTGATAGCCGTAGCTGTTTGTGGTAAGTGTGTGCGTCTGCATATACACAGGTACAGCATGTGTCAGCCATATACATGAGGTTGTGGGACAGTCACAGACCGTACCTGCCAAGCTGTAGAGATCCCCATTACTGGCCATGGACACCCCCCCATGCATCCAACACAACCCAGTCCTGCACCTGTCAATGTCTACACATACAGTCCTGGGATCTGTACCACAACATGTGGATAAACATGCGTCTGTAATGTTAACCTGAGGTGCATAAAATTGACAGTTACTACAGATGGATATGAGCCATACTCACACTGATAAAGTTCACACCAAACCAATAACAATAAGAGAACCAGAACTAGAGCTTCAAGAAGCAACCAGAATAACACAGGACCACACGAGTTGACCTAGGTTTCGTCTTTAATCCAACTTCATCAGAACAATTAATGAGAGAGATAAAATTCCTTATATACACCTTAAAAATGACATCATCGCCAATCATAAAAGGTTGACGCCCATCAATACAAATTAAAGTTTGAAATTGAAAATTTAAAAAGACAGTATGCAGCAGAAGGAAACATAATCAAGATGCTAACTACATCATATTGCAAACGCCTTTATATACAAATGCCAATGAAATATGGTTATGATTGCATTATAAATCTGTTGTTATTACTGACAGTATTGAAGATACAAGTGAAAATAAATATAAAAATGAAAAAGAACATAATTAAAACAATTTTATGACGTAATATAAAAATAAAAATAATGAAAATAATAATAATCAAAATAAAGATTGGTATGATGTTATATTACCCCATTATATTCTTTAACTTTAAAATGGGCATAATAGAAATGCAGTCATTAATCCCCGGAGCTTCCTGTGCATTAGTTAACAGCTGCCATCTCATCTCTGCTATATCTAAGTGTATATCCAATTTCTTACCTAATTTATCCAATACTATCTGTTCTAGAATACTAAACATAAATCTATGTCCACTATTGCTATCAATGTGTCTATACAATGCGTTAGTCGTCTTCCCTAGCCTTATATCTGATTGATGTTCAATAATGCGATCCCTTAATGCCCTGCAAGTCTTACCTATATAGAAAGCAGGGCATTGTATACATGTGGCCACATAAACCACATTTGTTGAATAACAATCAAAATGTGTTTCTAATTTGACATTAATTCCAGCCAATGTAAATTTGGCTCCTGTGGGTTGGATTAAATGACATACACTGCATCTACCACACCTATAATTGCCCTTATTTCTACCACTAGATATTGGTGTGTCATCACCTTTCTCCAATAGTTGTTTCAAGGAGACCCCTTTTCTATACACACACTTGGGTGCTCCTCCTAACTTACGACTAACTGCTTGGTCTATTCTAAGCATTTTCCAATTGTTGACCACAATGTCAGCAATATATGGAGCATCAAAAGAGAAAGTAGTTATAAAATACAACACTTTTTCACAATCAGTCTTTTTATCATTCCCCACATTTTCAAGACTGATCTCACACATAGTTACTGTGGAAGACCTACTACTATGTTGTGCTAAGCCCTGCTTGTTGTTTAATAGGGCCCAATAAATACCGCTAGTCCTTTTTGATTTTACCTCATTAACCACACTATCACATAATTCCAGTGGGTATCCTCTCGTAATAAACATAGATTTAATTAACTCAAGTTCCTTCATAAAATCATCCTCCAAAGTTGTCATTCTTGCAGCCCTGACCATCTGTCCTTTTATAATTGCCTTTTTCTGATGGTCAGGGTGGTTGCTTGTATAACTCAAGTATGAGTTGGAGAACGTACTTTTTCTATGTATGGTTGATACTAAGGTTAAGTCTACTGGATTCAGGACCAAGTGTACATCCAAATAATCAATTTCTGTACTGCTCATATTGTGAGTAAACTTTAGAAAGCCTACTGATCCATTAATGAAATCAATGAATTCCAGAAAATTATCACTTCCCCCTTCCCACAAGATAAACAGATCATCTAGGAAGCGCGTGTAGAAAGTTATATTAGACATGAATTTACTAGTGAATAGAAATTCCTGTTCCCAGAACGCCATTACGCACTGATGCATACGGGGGCACACGCTGCCCCCATGGCTACACCAATTTTTTGCTTGTAGTAAACCCCACCAAGAATCCTTAGTAATATAACTAAATACTTTTAAACCTTTTTGTAGTTCAGAATCCAAGAATTTACTTATGAAGTAAGTCTTACAATGTTTCCCATCGACTATAGGTCTGAATGACAGGTTATTCAGTCCCTTGTGAACCTTTGGAACACCAAATATCCTGCTAGCGACCGGATAGTCGTTGGCTAGGTATCTAAACTCATCCTCATTAATATGCCCCTGCCATAAAAGATCCTCAATAATCAGGGAGACACTTCTAAAAGCCAAATTCAACTCATTCAAGCTTGGTCTTTTTTGGAAAAACTGAATAGTGTTAAATTCAAGAAGGACACCGTTATGGTAACTATAGATGTAGTAAATCTGTTTTCTGTGATTCCTACAGACACAGGATTAGAATGGTTGGAGAAGGAACTGCTAAAGACTGGATTATTTGACCAGGATAGAATTAACCTGATGGTGGTACTTATGGAAACAGTGCTATCCAATAATTTTATTTATTTCGATGGGGTTTACTACAAGCAAAAAATTGGTGTAGCCATGGGGGCAGCGTGTGCCCCCGTATACGCCAATTACGTAATGGCGTTCTGGGAACAGGAATTTCTATTCACTAGTAAATTCATGTCTAATATAACGTTCTACACGCGCTTCCTAGATGATCTGTTTATCTTGTGGGAAGGGGGAAGTGATAATTTTCTGGAATTCATTGATTTCATTAATGGATCAGTAGGCTTTCTAAAGTTTACTCACAATATGAGCAGTACAGAAATTGATTATTTGGATGTACACTTGGTCCTGAATCCAGTAGACTTAACCTTAGTATCAACCATACATAGAAAAAGTATGTTCTCCAACTCATACTTGAGTTATACAAGCAACCACCCTGACCATCAGAAAAAGGCAATTATAAATGGACAGATGGTCAGGGCTGCAAGAATGACAACTTTGGAGGATGATTTTATGAAGGAACTTGAGTTAATTAAATCTATGTTTATTACGAGAGGATACCCACTGGAATTATGTGATAGTGTGGTTAATGAGGTAAAATCAAAAAGGACTAGTGGTATTTATTGGGCCCTATTAAACAACAAGCAGGGCTTAGCACAACATAGTAGTAGGTCTTCCACAGTAACTATGCGTGAGATCAGTCTTGAAAATGTGGGGAATGATAAAAAGACTGATTGTGAAAAAGTGTTGTATTTTATAACTACTTTCTCTTTTGATGCTCCATATATTGCTGACATTGTGGTCAACAATTGGAAAATGCTTAGAATAGACCAAGCAGCTAGTCTTAAGTTAGGAGGAGCACCCAAGTGTGTGTATAGAAAAGGGGTCTCCTTGAAACAACTATTGGAGAAAGGTGATGACACACCAATATCTAGTGGTAGAAATAAGGGCAATTATAGGTGTGGTAGATGCAGTGTATGTCATTTAATCCAACCCACAGGAGCCAAATTTACATTGGCTGGAATTAATGTCAAATTAGAAACACATTTTGATTGTTATTCAACAAATGTGGTTTATGTGGCCACATGTATACAATGCCCTGCTTTCTATATAGGTAAGACTTGCAGGGCATTAAGGGATCGCATTATTGAACATCAATCAGATATAAGGCTAGGGAAGACGACTAACACATTGTATAGACACATTGATAGCAATAGTGGACAGAGATTTATGTTTAGTATTCTAGAACAGATAGTATTGGATAAATTAGGTAGGAAATTGGATATACACTTAGATATAGCAGAGATGAGATGGCAGCTGTTAACTAATGCACAGGAAGCTCCGGGGATTAATGACTGCATTTCTATTATGCCCATTTTAAAGTTAAAGAATATAATGGGGTAATATAACATCAGACTCATCTTTATTTTGATTATTATTATTTTCATTATTTTTATTTTTATATTACGTCATAAAATTGTTTTAATTATGTTCTTTTTCATTTTTATATTTATTTTCACTTGTATCTTCAATACTGTCAGTAATAACAACAGATTTATAATGCAATCATAACCATATTTCATTGGCATTTGTATATAAAGGCGTTTGCAATATGATGTAGTTAGCATCTTGATTATGTTTCCTTCTGCTGCATACTGTCTTTTTAAATTTTCAATTTCAAACTTTAATTTGTATTGATGGGCGTCAACCTTTTATGATTGGCGATGATGTCATTTTTAAGGTGTATATAAGGAATTTTATCTCTCTCATTAATTGTTCTGATGAAGTTGGATTAAAGACGAAACCTAGGTCAACTCGTGTGGTCCTGTGTTATTCTGGTTGCTTCTTGAAGCTCTAGTTCTGGTTCTCTTATTGTTATTAGCCATACTCACACTCCAGTGTAATAACCACTGCTGACTGTTGCCGAGATCTGCATACGACCAGTCAAAGGTGCTGCACTAACATTGTTTCCAATGCCCGTGTAATACCCAGCAACACAATACCGGTCGCTACACATGTATAACTCATGATCACTACAGCACACAGTATGTGCACTATCACAGAGCCATAGCATATGTACATACATCCAAGGTGCTCACGTACAGACAATGCAGCACAGTCAAGAGTGATAATCCCAACATACATATCTATATACAATATACATTTTATATATATATATATATATATATATATATATATATATATATATATATATATATATATATATATATATATATATATATAGCTATATACATGCACACACACATATATATATATATATATATATATATATATATATATATATATATAGATACATATACACACACACACACACACACACACACACACACACACACGTGGCAGGGTTGGGAGCAGAACATAAACGTAAGCACTGTACCACACGACAGCATTACGCAGTTACAAAACTTGCTACCATGATCAGTGGATCACATGATTCACACAGGCACATGTCTAGCCTGCAGACAGCAGCATCAAAGGCAAAGACGCCGCAGGGATGTTATGGAAATTGAATACTGTAAAAGCAATGTACTGTTGTCATGCAGCTGGAAACACACACACACACACACACACACACACACACACACACACTTGGCAGGGCTGGGAGTTGAACATACACCTAACTACCCTAACACACTACAGCATGACGCATTTACAGAACGTGCTACCGAGATTACTAAGCACAGCAGTCCCAGAGGCAGACATCTAGGTGCGTGTCATCATCCGCAAAGGCAAAGACGTCGGTAGGAAACTGCTGTGGTGTGCAGCGTCTAAAAGCAAGACTGAGTCCCCAGGCAGATGGAAGCATGCGAGCAAACACACACACACACACACACACACACACACACACACACACACACACACACACACACTTGGCAGGGCTGGGAGTCGAACATACACCTAACTACCCTAACACATTACAGCATGACGCATTTACAGAATGCGCTACCGAGATTGCTAAGCACAGCAGTCCCAGAGGCAGACATCTAGGTGCTTGTCATCATCCGCAAAGGCAAAGACATTGGTAGAAAACTGCTGTGGTGTGCGGCATCTAAAAGCAAGACTGCGTCCCCAGGCGGACAGGAGCATGCACGCAAACACACACACACACACACACACACACACACACACACACTTGGCAGGGCTGGGAGTCGAACATACACCTAACTACCCTAACACACTACAGCATGACGCATTTACAGAATGCGCTACTGAAATTACTAAGCACAGCAGTCCCAGAGGCAGACATCTAGGCGTGTGTCATCATCCGCACTGACAAGGACGCCGACAGGGATTGTATAGAGAGTGATCAGTCTGAAAGCATATAGACATATTACTGTCCCATGGTACACATAGACAAACACACGGCAGTGGTGTGATCGTGGCAACGTAAGATGTACTGTGCACCATGACAACATGACATAGTCACGGGATGCCCCACAGACATTACACCCTTCAAGATAGTCGACCAGTGTGTACTCCGTAGGCATCCATCATGACGTTGAAAATGGACATCTGTTGGCTGGATGACCACCATGGCTACACAGGATGTCAACGGCCATGCACAGAAGGACATCACCGACACAAGGTGTCACTGGGCATGGCCACATGCTTAGTAATACATGTCTGTTCGGACTGTACTGTGTGTTGATCTACACAACGGAGTACTGGGCATGCTCACACACTTAGCAGTTGCAAAGGGCCGTCTTGCATGTAGACAGAGTCTCAACTCGCAAGGGTTCAGTTGGGACTGTCATGTTTGTCCATCTACACAACAGCGTACTGGGTATGCTCACACACTTAGCAGTTGCAAAGGGCCATCTTGCATCCGGACAGAGTCTCAACTCGCAAGGGTTCAGTTGGAACTGTCATGTGTGTCCATCTACACAACAGCATACTGGGCATACTCACACACTTAGCATTTGCAAAGGGCCGTCTTGCATGTGGATGGAGTCTCAACTCGCAAGGGCTCAGTTGGGACTGTCATGTGTGTCCATCTACACAACAGCGTACTGAGCATGCTCACACAGCATTTGCAAAGGGCCGTCTTGCATGCGGACAGAGTCTCAACTCGCAAGGGCTCAGTTGGGACTGTCATGTGTGTCCATCTACACAACAGTGTACTGGGCATGCTCACACACTTAGCAGTTGCAAAGGGCCGTCTTGCATGCGAACGGAGTCTCAACTCGCAAGGGCTCAGTTGGGACTGTCATGTGTGTCCATCTACACAACAGCATACTGGGCATGCTCACACACTTAGCAGTTGCAAAGGGCCATCTTGCATGCAGACGGAGTCTAGACACGGAAGGGCACAGTAAGGCATAACTGTCCCCACGCACAGAGCAGTCACACACATGCAGTGACCAGCACACACTCAGCTGCCATCACAGCTGTCACAGGTGCAGATCCCAGATGTACACACCGCAGTCTACACTGTAGCCCCTGAGACATCACCATGTCGTTGCTGCAGCAGTACACAGCCATACATTACCACAACACCATGTGACACATGACTAGTGGACTGTACAGAGGTCTACAGCAACTGTGCAGGGTACACATGTACTGACAGGGTTCCAACAGGTGTTATGCATTGCAAGTATACCACTATACATGACCAGGTCAGCTCAAGACATACCAGGGGCCCCGGGTGGTACACAGCTGTGACACATGAGTGTTGCTGTACACCAACATGCATGTTTGGATATGTCAAACATGTGATTGTAGTGGATGTGTGCATGGACCACACACAACACATATGTACATAGCTAAGCCTTTGCTGTCCCCCATGCAGAACAGTGGCCTAAGCAATCATATGCACGCAAATGGAAGGTGGGTCCATGTCTGTTGAATTCTCACAGTATAGGAGGTAGCAATGTAGGAGGACACATTCCCCTGTAGTAGTTGCCCATGACACCCGTGATATCATACCACAGTCCATGTGTCATGTATGTCAACACACATGTCCACCAATAGCAATGCATACAAACATGGCTACAGGAGACACATGTAGGACCAACAAACATGTACAATGTGTACTGTGCATGCAGCAACCATGCATGTGCAGTGGCCGATGTCCGTACCACAGCTGTGCCCAACTACAACATGCAGTTGCAATGCAGCTCCATCATTGACACCTGTATATGGTGACATACAGACAGTACAGTTGGTTGTACATCCAGTATGGAGGGATCTGTGTACATAAAGTGGTGATCCACCTGTATAGATGTATGTGTGCCAGGGATGGCTCACAGGTGTGTCACATGCCACCCTACCATGCCATGTGCAAACAGTAAGCTATGTCACTGTTACTTGATGGTGATGACGTAACGCATACACAGCGGTCAGGTGTAGCCAACTGTATGTCACGTGACACCTGTATCACTGACATCCACCCATGTGCACATAGCCACACAATTGCCAGACTTAGCGTTGGTACACATACTGTGGACCGTACCGCTGCATGTCTATCAAACAGATCATCATATGGCAGGTGTATCATTCCCAGCACTGTCATGTGTGTCCACTTGTGTGATCACACATGCCATATATGGTGGGGACTACGTCCCAGATGTAACACATCCCTGTACACCATTGTACAGATCTGTACATACTGCAGTGTGGAAAGCATGAGGTCGGCAGGTGTGGTGCATCACACACATCGGCTATCTGTACACACATATCTGGTCACCACAGTGTGTCTGTGTATGTATGTATGTATGGCTGTCTGGTGCTTGGTGTGAGGGTGTATGCTACCATACTGTGGAAACAGGATCACTAACCCCTCATGGTGATGCAGTCTACTACCCTGTTGATGCCATTGCTCCCAGCCATACTGGCTACCTGTGCATGTCCCTTCTCTGTGCCACGTCGTGTGGGTGCAAAGTACTGTGAGGGTGATGGCCACATAGGCACGGGTCCACACATGAACACTATGGGGTGTGTTATAGTGCTGTAGACCCCGTGAATGTGGCCATGTACCTGTACTGTGACAGGGTATTACTGCTACACAGTGTGGCCTCATGCTATCAGGTGGCCTCTAACGTCATCATTGGCCTGACCGCTGTGTACAACCCCTACACCATGTCAACATACCTGTAATGTTTCCCGGTATGTATGTCACATCTCTGTCCACTGTAGCCTGTTCAACTGACCACATGCTTCAGGTGCAGTATATGTGTGGACATCTGTGTCATGTTCGGACATCTGTGTCATGTTCGACTGTCCAATAGTTGGGTTGAGGGTGCATTTAGCATGCTGATATTGCCATACGTGCCTGTGAGTACTCCACAGTTACACATGGGGGACTGCAAACACTGCTACCTGTAGGCACATTCCAGTACACCTTAGGAGGGAACCACGGCATTACCAACATGCTGTTACTGTTGTAACTGAGACACATACTGTGAACATATCACAATGCATGCTGCACCTGGACTACATGGTATGACTGGTGCATGTTGACAGTACACCACTGATGTCACATACACATCTCTCAGTATTCACACATGTCCAATGCAACATACACATCCCTCAATATGCATACACAAGTAATGTGAGATACACCTCTCACATCTCAGTATTCACACACGACCAATAAAACATACAAATCCCGCAATATGCATACACAAGTAATGTTAGATACACCTCTCACTATTCTGTTCACCCTGTGCATCAGACCACATGAGCATATCTCTGCACCGATGGTGTGGATGACAGGGATGTGGCACAGGCTTCATCATATGCACAGAGCGATACTGTTTGCCAGGGGCATAGGCTGCACCAATGGATGACATCACGTGTGCGGGTAAGGGCCAGTGATTTGAATGGACATGTCTGTTCTGTATGTATGTGGGTGTTGTGGAGCCCTACAGTTGTGTTCGCTGTGTGCGTGTATGTGTGCACACAGTTCTGTCATTTGTGAGGCCTACACAAGGGTATTATGGACAGCTCCAGAATGTACAGACCAGGTTATACAGCTCACTGTGACCGGACATGGCCACGTGTCCTGTGCCTGCCAGGGGTTGCATGGGCACTACCAGACAGAGGTACAGAATGGCTACTGTCTGATGACACATGGCCACTGGAACCGTGTCCCCACCGATAATGTCCAGGGCCACGTCCACGTGGCCTGCTGTCACCTGGTGTGGACATCACAGCACCAGCTGCACTGCTACTGCTACCGGCACTATGGGAGCGGCCACGTGAGGTGGCATGCTCGCGTTGACCTGCACTAGGTGGTGTAGCTGGCCTACGTCCATATGTCCTATGCCTCACCCCTACCAGATGTTCCAGCACAGACAGCTCACGCTCACGGATTGCCATGCCACGGTCGAGGATTCTGGCCATGTCACCCAATTGCCTGTCCAGAACATCAGCAAGCTGCTGTTGAACACCTGCCAATGCCTGAATGTTGTTGTTTAGGGTACTGATAAAAGCCCTCTGCAGCCTCTGCCCTTCTCTGTTCTGCCATTCGGCATGTGCCTGTGCTGTCATTACAGTCTGGAACATGCGTCTGGTGATCCCAGCTGCTGCGCTATGTCCTGCAGGTGCATGCCTGCCAGAGGTCCTCCAACGAGCAGCACCAGCCACATGCCTGTGTGGCACATCTGCAATCAATATACTGCCACCATGGTGTGGAGACACACCTTCTGTAGCCACCACACATTCCTGTTCAACGCTAACAAACGATGGCTGTCCTTCCTCTATGGCCACTGTAGATGCGGTATGTGTTGGCAGCTGAACTGTGTGTGGGGAAGAGGGGGGCATAGCTGGGATGGCAACCGTTGGCACAGATTCCACCCCTGACACCCTGCCTGTACCTCGTGCATATGTTCATCACTGCTAGCAACTGTGGGGACACTATCAGATGGACCACAGGAGGTTAACGCACCTACATCACCTGTGAATGCAAAGAAATACTCTACATTACAATAGACACACACACACACACACACACACACACACACACACACACCGACACACACACACACACACACACACACACACACACACACACACACACACACACACACACACACACACACACACACACACACACACACACACACACACACACACACACACACACACACACACACACACACACACACACACCAACACACACACACACCGACACACACACACCGACACACAGACACACACACTGACACACCGACACACACACTGACACACCATGCATGTGAGATGACAGATGGCATGCAGCATGCTTGTGATACAGCTGACAGTATGCAGCTCAGACATCAATAGTGTTTGTAAGCACACACCCTGGAATGCACACTACAGCAGGCAGGTGTCATATCATTATCCATGCAATTCACACGATCATGGTAGTATGCATGCATCCCCATGATACACCATGTGGACCAGAACAGGATAACAATACACATGGCTGACGTGACCTTGACATGTAATCTGCTGACATGTTCATTAACATGCATGCATGCCTGCCACAATGGTGTTATGACACATGTACAGCATCGTACTGGGAATCACATTGCGGTGTTGTCCATATGCCCTACAGATACAATGCATGTTGAGCAAATGTGCATGGGCATGGCAGGGGACTGGGCCATCTACATTGCTGTACAGTGTGATGTACAGACACTGTGCCATTGCATGGCATCATGAGGTGTCTATATTGCTAAACAGTGCATGTTATGTACACATTGCATATCCAGAACTGCATGCATACCCATGACATACCTGTGGATTGTGACCTATGATGCTGAGGTGTATACACACCCAACCATGCTGTGTCATGTGTCAGGTCACTGGAGGAAATACAGATGACACCCCTGCACGATTACTACAGAGTGTTAGCTGCCTAGCAACCATGTTCACACATAGCGGACCTGTCACGTCACCATTTCACACATGCCATTGATGTACCACGCACACATGGTGCACAGCTAACAGTGATGTCCTACAGTAGGGGGGAAAAGTACTGTTTCTGTGGCCTGGTGTCACTGTCAGTGGAATCTGTGAAGGTGACTACCGTCATGCTATGACACAGACATGTTCAACATATCTTATGAGGTACATGTCACTGACACCTCCACTAGCTGTGCACAAGCAGTTATGATGTGCAGCGTACCACATCACCTGTACAATCAGTCTAGTATGGCTGTACTTGGACCATGTGTGGACAAAGTGGGACAGGGTGTATCCATATCCCATCTTCTGTGTGGCTACGTGTCTCTGGCCACCCCCCATGGCTATGTGTGCACATGTGTTGGTCATGTATGTGATGGCCATCTATCACACATGTCTGTGTTGTCCCATATGACATACACCCATAGATGTTGGTTATGTCACCATCCACAGGGCTATGCAGACAACAGGTGTATGTGTGGTATGTGGGGTATGGGTTACGGAGAATTGTGACAATATTGCAACAAAAGCCACGTGTCTTGGACATGTCGGATGGAACATCACAATGTGTGAAACCTTTGCAGGGCATATAACACAATGGTGACGCCTGTGGTCTGCCCATATCACAGCTCACTGTGTGGTACTGGTTTGTGTACCATACATTCTGTTCCACTGTATAGTACATATGCCTCCATTGTAGAACACCTCCACCATTGTATGCACAGCTGGACACACATGTAGCAATGACAAATACTGTAGTTTAATGTCTGTGTATCATTTCAGTTGTATATATTGCACATGGGTGGCCTGTGTGGACTGACT